>NC_051220.1:2975000-3000000 GCF_015220715.1 Pygocentrus nattereri | reverse complement strand
AATGGGCTGAGGTTGCCAGATTGGGCAGTTAAACTCTGCAAAGCCAGACACTGGTACAGTCAGAAGAACCCAAAGCGACCTGGCAGTACCTTCTATTCAAGAAACGCTATGAAGGTCTGGACTAACACGATCTAACCTCGGAGCCTCTTCCTGCAGGAAATGAAAACCATATTTACAAAAAAAGATGCAGCTCATTGGTTATTCAGAGTTCGTTTCCATGGCTCCCCGATGGGCGGCCAATTACAGAGCAGCAGAACGGCTCGCGTCTCCATCATTAGTGCGGGAACCGCGCTTTGATGTCTCTATCTTGCGCGAGAACGAGAGAGAGAGAGAGAGAGAGAGAGAGAGAGAGAGAGAGAAGGTGAAGGATGGAGAAGAGAAAGGAGCACGTGACGGAGGGATGAGGAAAGAGGGATTATGTAGTTCTGCCCTCCTCTCCGTCTTATGTCTTTAAAATTCGCCTCCTTGGCTTCTGATCTCTCTAATCCTGTTACTAAAGAGGGCCTCGCGCTCACAGCCGTGATTAGAGACGTAATTACTCGACTGCAAGCGAACACAACTGGAACCAAAGCTGCGTCGTGTGTCACGTTCCTATTTTGGTCAAGGCCGTTCGTGTCAGGCTGAGACGCCCCGCAGGAGCTCGCTGCTCACATGGAACGGCAGCAGCTGAAACTGTTCAAACCAAGGAACCCTTTTCCCGCAGTGCCGAGAACCAAAACGTCACTGTCCACTTCACCAGCTCCACTGACCGTAGAGCTGCACTCTGTAGTTCTACAGTTACAGACTGTAGTCCATCTGTTTCTCTGATACTCTGTTACCCTGTTCTTCAGTGGTCAGGACCCCCATGGACCCTCACAGAGCAGGTACGACTTGGGCTGGTACGAGTGGATCAGACAGCAGTGCTGCTGGAGTTTTTAAACACTGTGTCCACTCACTGTCCACTCTATTAGACACTCCTACCTTGTCGGTCCACCTTGTAGATGTAAAGTCAGAGACGACAGCTCATCTGCTGCTGCACAGTTTGTGTTGGTCACCCTCTAGTCCTTCATCAGTGGTCACAGGACGCTGTTGGCTGGATATTTTTGGTTGGTGGACTATTCTCAGTCCAGCAGCGACGCTGATCCACTCAGACCAGCACCACACACACTAACACACCACCACCACCCAAATAGTACCTGCTCTGTGAGGGTCCATGGGGGTCCTGGCCACTGAAGAACAGGGTAACAGAGTATCAGAGAAACAGATGGACTACAGTCTGTAACTGTAGAACTACAGAGTGCAGCTATACAGTAAGTGGAGCTGATAGAGTGGACAGTCAGATGTTATGCCTGATTGGTGTCTGTAGTTTAAACAATACAAGAAATACCCGACACAGCTGGAAACGCCCGTCAACAGCCATGAATTTCAGAAGGAATGAAAATGTATGATGGCATGTGAACAGAATGGCTATAAAAACTGACGTTTCCTAATGACATCGCCTAGAACCAACGTACAAAGATAACATTAAAGGCCCTAAAACCGAACCTTGTGGGACGCCACAAGAAATGTTACAGTACACAAGTTTGACGGGCTTGTGACGCCTTTGTTTTTAATAAAATCATAGCACTGATTAAGTGATTAGACATGGACACTGCTTAGACACGAGTTTTTCTTTCAATTGATACGTGATGCGATAAATCATGTAAATATGTATGGGGGGGATAAACTAACCAGGAAAAGGGTGAATTTTGATTTCTGGGTGACATTACGGGGAAAATTGTGTGAATATTTTGGGTCAAATCACTTAAAAGGTGCTAAAAACAGAAAATGAGCAACAATTTGCAGCCACTTGCTCTTCTGAAACTTGTCCATTTATGAATTATAGTTTTCTGAGATGTGATGATAGAAGCAATAACCTCAAAGTGGGGCTGGGAAATGAATCGGAACCGAACCTTGCACCGATGTAACCTTGTCCGTGTCGGTTTTCCCGTCATTCCTTCCCCCACTCCCTGTGTTCATGTACAGTCCCCTTAAAAATTTACTACCGCAGGTGGTCATGTGACTCCACCAGGTCCACTCTGTGACATAAAGGATGAGGCTACATTCATACAGCAGGTAAAAGTGGTGCAAATCTGATCATTTTTTTCTGTTCAGATTATCTTTTAAATGTGATCTGGATGCGACGTCAGTCTGAAAAGATCAGCTCCTAAACTGACCCTCGTGAGCGTCACGCAGCTTCCCGCGGCTCATCCAGAGGTAAACAACCACGACTGCCAACGAACGCCAGTCGCTCCCGGAGGATCAGCTTCATCTTCAACAGGAAACATGGGAACCATCATGAAGCGTCACTGACTGACCGCTGGGCTCATCAACCCAGAACGTGTTCACCTCGTCGTAAAAAGGCCGCGGTCACTTCTTTGAACTTTGCTTTCAGACTTTTAACCGATCTTTGACGCTGCAGCCTCGTTTGGACATCTCGTTCGAAATCTCTTCAAACTTCAAATAGTCGAGGTGGATTGACGTAAAAGCTGCGCGGATTCCGATGTGGCTGCTGAGACGATTTACATCAAGATACGCAGAACATTTACAGTACAAACCTCCGTGAACTGAGGGATTAAAAAACAAAACAATCGTTCATTAATCGTAATCAAGGTCAAATATTCGATTAATCGTGAAACCGGTTTCAGGTCATATCGCCCGGCACTTTCTCAAAGTCGTAAATGTATTCGGTGAAAACTTTTCTTGGCTGCATGAAAGTTGAGCTCAGCCACTTAATTGAGGCACAAGTTTAAGAGACTTCTGACACTTTTGTTTTTAATAAAAACACATTGTATAGCATTTATTAAACATGGACACTAACTCCAATAACATGCACACCAGTTTTGTCCTTTAAATGTTTGAGTGTTAACATTATTGCAAACACTGGTTCCCTGCGGTTTTGTGTATTATATTTTTTTTTTTATTATCTTAGGATAAAAAAAAACATTGACAATTACATGGGATGCCATTTTTTTCTGCATAATTTAACATTATACACAGTGGGTGGGGAGGGGGCTGGGGGGTGGGTTGGGGGGCTGGGGGGCAGGCTGGACTAAGAACGCTGACACACCGTAGCCTGTAGCCTCTATACGACAGGAACTACGTATCCCAGCATACATAGCGCAGGGAAAGGGGCGGGGTCAAAAAGGTTGTAGGCGCCTGCGGACAGCACGAGAAGCATTCACAGTAAAGGAAGGGAGGGAGGGAGGAGGGAGCGAGGGAGAGGAAGAGAGGGAGAGAGTGATTGCAGCACTGGCCTGGGTGAAGACAGGGAGAGGGAGAGATGTGTGTGGTCATTTCTCTGTCCCTCTTCTCCTCTCCTCGCCTGATTGCCTAGTTTTCGTCATCTTTGACACAAAAAAAGGGATTTTATATATATACAGAGTAGCTACAGGACCCTCCCACCCACCTCAGGCAACGGTGTCAATATCCACACGAATAATAATAATAATAATAATAATAATAATAATAATAACCATAGCAATAATAATAAAACAACATGTTGGTCAGGATATTTTTTCTTCTATAATCGATGGAGTTTGACAATCGTGACACAAACTGTCCTGGGGCCGCCTGGTTGGGGTGCTGGGGTGGTGGGGGTCGGGCGGGAAGGTCCTTTTCTCTTCAGTACATTTTCAAGTTTTCTCCTTTTTTTTCTCTGGTGTTGGTTTTGCTTGTTTTTAATGTCCAGGTGTAGAAGCGTCTGTGTGTGTGTGTGTGTGTTTGTACGTATAAGTGTGAGTGTGAGTGGCTGTGTGCGTGTAAAAAGCGTTCAGACTTTCGTGATTTGTGTGTGCTGTTCCTCGTCAAACGGTTCATTTTCCGGGTCGGAATCGGTGGTGTCGGAATAGCGGTAGTGATCCGGCTCATTGTCGCTCACATCTGGAGTGACCGAGGTGGAGTTGCTGGCCTCTGAGTTCGAAGCCTCTTCTACTGTTTTCGTGAAATACAACTTCACCTGAGAGAGAGAGAGAGAGAGAGAGAGAGAGACAGAGAGAGACAGAGAGAGAGAGAGACAGAGAGAGACAGAGAGAGAGAGAGAGAGAGAGAGAGAGACACACAGACAGAGAGAGACAGAGAGAGAGAGAGAGAGAGAGAGAGAGAGAGAGAGACACACAGACAGAGAGAGACAGAGAGAGAGAGAGAGAGAGAGAGAGAGAGACACAGACAGAGAGACAGAGAGAGAGAGAGAGAGAGAGACACAGACAGAGAGAGACAGAGACACAGAGAGAGAGCAAGGGAGATCAAGAGTGAGCAAGACAGAGCAAAAGAAAGTGAAAGAGAGCGAGACAGAGAGAAAAAGAGCGAGCGAAAAGAGAAAGAAAGCGAGAGCAAGACAGCAAGAGAAAAAGAAAAGGCGAGAACGAGAGCAAAACAGAGCGAGAGAAAAAAAAAGAGAGAGAGAGAAATTCTCATTAAAACCACACACACACACCACTGAGACATCCATGAAATATACATCTATATCCATCTCTCTCTCTCAATTCTCTCTCTCTCTATATATCTATCCATCCTTCTCTCTCATCTAACTCTCTGGGCAAGTGTGCTCACTGCCCCCTAGTGTGTGCGTTCACTATTGTTTATGTGGTGTTTCATTGCACGGGTCAAAATGCGGAGGTGGAACTTCCTGTCGTGGGACTAACGTTCACTTTAACACGCACACAAAAATCTGAACAGCGTTTTGATGAAATCAACTTAAGATTTCTACAGCCCCCCAAAATGAAGAGACCCTCACTTTTATTACATCAAGCTGGAAGTGCACGGATGGTGGATTAACCCAAGGTACCCCAAGGTGCAGGACTTTTGGACATTGGTCAACGATTCTGTTCAGAGAATTGTTGGTCAGAAAGTCCCGTTTTGCACTTGTCTTTTGTTGGGTGGCCCGTCCACTCTGGAAGAGAAAATTCCTTCCATCTACACCGAATGGGCTCTGACTTATTACGTTGGGCAGGAGACTGACTGCTCATCCAGCAATGGAAGTCATCTTGCCCATCAGACTGGCTTAATCTGCTTGCTAAGGTGGTGGCATATGAATGGGTTTCCCTCTCTCTGCTGGGCAGGTTTACAATATGATCATTTTGCCCAGGTAGTGTTGGGAGTCTTGCCAAAGGACTCCTAATTGGTGTAGTGTAGGTTGCTTTGCCAGGCAGGGACTGAATCCCAGTCTACAGGGTATAAGGCAGAGGTGCTACCCACTGCACTATAGCAACCTATATAAAAGAGCCTTGCCATGTTTCTGCCCAGTTTATGTATATATACACTCACTGGCCACTTTATTAGGTACACCTTGCTAGTAAAAGGCTGGACCCCCTTTTGCCTTCAGAACTGCTTTAATTCTTCATGGCACACTTTCAACAAGGTGTTGGAAACGTTCCTCAGAGATTCTGGTTGGTTATTTGAGTTCCTGCTGCCTTTCTATCATCTGGAACCAGTCTGCCCGTTCTCCTCTGACCTCTCACATCAACAAGGTGTTTTCGTCCACACAACTGACCGCTCACTGGATATTTCCTCTTTTTCGGACCGTTCTCTGTAAACCCTAGAGATGGTTGTGCGTGAAAATCCCAGTAGATCAGCAGTTTCTGAAATACTCAGACCAGCCCGTCTGGCACCAACAACCACGCCACGTTCAAAGCCCCTTAAATCCCCTTTCTTCCCCGTTCTGATGCTCGGTCTGCACTTCAGCAAGACGTCTTGACCACCTCTACAGGCCTAAATGCACTGAGCTGCGGCCGTGTGATTGGCTGATCAGCTATGTGTGTTAACAAGCAACTGAACACCTAATAAAGTGGCCGGTGACTGTAGTTACATACAGTTTTAAAATACAATAACATGTCAGTTATAAAAAATGTGAATCGCACCTAAATAACTAACCTGAATCAAAGTGAAGTCAGTCAGGATTTCTAAACTAACCCGACTGTAATCTTGCCTGAACCGAGCCCAGTCTGTTGTGTGTCCTCACCTTAAAGTTGGGGGAGAAGTATCTGTTCGCTTTGTCTTTATTTGCTTTATCGAGGTCATTTTTTGTCAGGGTTAGAATCAAGTAGTCCCGGTCTGCATCCGCTGCCCGCTCGCCTCCGCATTCCCTCTCTCCTCCTCCTCCTCCTCCTCTTGCTCCCATCCCTCTCTCACGCTCGGTCGGAGAGCTCTGGCTCTGTGAGGAGTTGCTGTCTATGTCGTTCACTACAGACCCATTCTCCACTTTCTCCCTGCTCTCCTCCGGCCCAGGGATGAAGAAAGTGTTCACCCAGAAGTGAAACATCTTATCCTTCAGCAAGAAAGAAAGAAGGAAACACACAGAGGAAGATTTACATTTTATGGCTATAAATAAAGCATATTTACAAACACGCGTACACACATGTGCATGCCAACAAACCAAACGCACAGAGCACATATACAGACGGCATGCAAATACTAACATTCAACAAAGGCCGTATTTAAAAAGCATGTACACACGGGACGCGACGCAGGAGATACAAGCTGAGTCACCGACAAAAAGACGACGAGTGCAGTAACAGGGCTGTTAAACCACAAACTGCCAGCTGCAGGTCAACCAGTGCAGCGGATCACGGCGTGGCGTGCTGGGAGGTACTGCTAAAACTCACTATCACAAGATTTCCCAAATCTTTCACAGTATCAGATGATTTCTAAGGGTGCATTAACAAACTTAATGAACCGTGCCTTATGAGCATGCTAAAAGTAGACAAGCATGAGACGGCAGCTTAACCGCGGTAAATTCGATGACCTCAACTGGCTTATTAGAAAATACACCAGCATAAAAACCACCACCGTTCAGTAAATCATTGATCATTAACAATAATCAGAATTAAAAAGGAAGGTAGTTTGTAAACAGTAGGCACTGGCTGCCAGGGTTCATAATATCGCTGTTCTCTGAAGAAAAACCTCGTATCTCTGAAACGGTAACTTTACAGGAGAAGGAAAAAACCCACTTCACTTACACTGCAAGCCAACAGAACCAGAAGGTCATTCTAGGCTGATTCTTTTAAGCGATTCATCATGGAATTTACACACAATATAAATGCAGATTATTCAATAAACAGCACAATAATAAAAAAATGCAGAATTTAACTGATGTGTGAACTTCTGACCACGGCTCTGCTAATCTGATTTTACAAGCTACTGCATTGGACTGAATCTCTAACCCGAAGTAGCTTGTTTTGATGGTCCAGTCCGATTTCATCAAAGGGAACCTTACAGCTGTTGTATCTTCATTTATTGCTTATGCACCTCAGACTGAAGCCAGATTTCCGGAAAGCAAGTGACATTTTTGTGAATTTCAAACAACCTGAAGCATCAAGAATATGACATGCACTGCAGTTCATCCATCGATTCGCTTAAAACTAAACGTCAATACTGTTGCACGACACTAATTCCAATACAGAGGTGGCAGGATTCCACTTTTTCCCGATACCTGGAATGTTGACTATAGTAAACTGCAAAAAGGGCCATTAAGCACGTCATTTAAGTGTCTAGTACCCACATCTGCTACCCTACAAGAGGAACCGCACAGCTTTGACTTGACATATACAAATTAGGGATGTGCATTCTGACTAATGTTGATATTTGAGTATTCATAAAGATGCAAAAAGCCTTTGGACAAAAATAATCCAGAGCGGTAGGCTCACCTTTAAAGGTAACAGTATGGGTGTTATATGGGTCATTCTACAGAAACGTCCATTTTTGCGTCCCTAGAGTTTAGAAATATAATTTAATTTGCTTTATTTTAAAAAAATATATATAATATTATTTTAACCATTACACCTTCTTGAGCCTCAATTCTGTAATATTGATTGAAGAGCTCGTCCCCACAGTCGTGTGTGAAGGCTGAGGCCGCACATAAACTAAATGACAAACAAATGGCAAATATTATAAAACACATCATGAAAGTCGTGGTCCTCAGGAGTCGAGTCACTGGTGTTACTGCGTAACAAAAAACTCTTATTTTGAAATAAAAGTCACGCCGATGACGTCTCTCGACCTCCTTTGGCCCGTTTTCTGAGGATCTATGGAGAAAAGGTCATGGTGAGTCCACCGTGTCTCTCAGTTCTCAGAGATCCTCTCATTCAGCTCATGATCTCATATGAAGCTTCTAGCTGACGTCACTGGTGTGACCGACTTTATTCTGAGGTAATTGTGAGAAAATAGAAACACAGATGGATTAAATTCCATATTTTAGTGGACGTTCCCTGATGGACAGCGTGCGGACCCTTAACACCAGTGACTCCTATGGAGAGACAGAAAAGTGGACGTTTCTGTAGAACGACCCTTACAACAAAAACATAGCAACAGACTATAAACTTCAAAATGTTCCGTGATCAAAAAAAGGGAAAGCAGTCGGTGTTCGTGTTGAATGAGTGATGGAGGCTTCCTCTGCAGAACAAGCCAAGTGAGCTGACCAGCGTCAGGGTGGAGCTGATGACGAGCAACACAAGCGAAACGGTCGCATTTTATTTAATTGCTGGTTTGCATGTTTTTCGTAACGAGTCCCCGAATGGCGACTTTAGGATTCAAATACCGGCACTTCGACAGTCAGGCCTGGACCAAACTTCACGCCTCGAGCTACGCAGATGTGGGCGGGTCACGACGCATTTCTTAATGCAACACAAGAGCAAGCTGCATTCTGAGTTCTACAGCAGGGGGCGCTAAAACA
This sequence comes from Pygocentrus nattereri, assembly GCF_015220715.1. NCBI lineage: Eukaryota > Metazoa > Chordata > Actinopteri > Characiformes > Serrasalmidae > Pygocentrus > Pygocentrus nattereri. The sequence goes on along the minus strand of NC_051220.1, from coordinate 2,991,314 downwards.
GCCAGGCCTGACCATATGATCACATTTCTATTAAAAGAGAAGCGGTAAAGCAGCTCACTCTCCTCTAATGTCCATGCCTACCGTCCGTTGAGGCTGCTGGAATAACAGTAGATCGCTCTCGGATCGGTCCTCTATCGCCCCCTTCAGCACAGCGTTTTAACCGCCACGGTGAGTTTGTACAGAAGGACTGAGCGTTTGCAGCGCGCTGGCCAGCAGCTGTCATGTCCTTGCGTAAATGATGTTTCTGGCCTTAATCGAGTCCCCATGCACATCCCTAACACAAACCAAGTCTTTATGCTTTATTTATTTGTTTACATTTCCGGCATTTGGCTGACGCTCTTGTCCAGAGCGACTTACAGTTTGATCACTTTACACAGGGAGGCGAAGGCGGCGTTAGGAGTCTTGCCCAAGGACTCACTGATATGTAGACTGTTTGGCCAGGCGGGGAACTGAACCCGTCTACAGCATAGAAGGCAAAGGTGTTACCCGCTACACTAACCAACCACATGAATAAACTTATTTATTTATTGCTTAAAAGCATAAACTCTTCCACTGCGAATCAACGCAGATTTAGGCCATTTAAAATAATTCTAGTATAATATGCTGGGTAATATGCTGCTAGCTACTTGCCTTCCTTCTGTGGGTAACATTAGGACACGCGAGACCACTGGTATCACGTGGCTGTCTTCATTCATACTGCATGAAAAGCAATTCTGTGATATATCAGGACAGGTTTTCCTCTCCAATACCAGCATTTTCCACTGGTATTACTGATACTGGGCATCATCTTGGTGCAATTCCAAGCACTATTCAGAGATTTAAGCTGAAGTGTTCACTGACCTTCTTCATCATCTTGTTCTGCTTGTGGAAAAACTCCACTTTGATGTCTCCACATACGGGCAGAGGCTGCGGGAACTCGAAGAACATGTGCTTGTCTTCCCTCCGCGTGTGGGTTGGGTTCGACGTGTGGATCTTTACCTTCAACTGGTACACGACAAACTGGGGGTCTGAGGAGAGAGAGGGGGGGGAGGCAGGGAGATGAGATGAGAGAGGAGGATGAAAGAAAAAAAAGGGAAGAAGTAAGTTAAGAAAATTTCAAGTGAAAATAAAAGGTGAAGGTGAAACAATGTGAGAAAGGCTGAAGTGAGAGCCAGGTAATTACTGGAGCGAACATTTTCGATAAACCCAGAAGAATTACAGAGCTCCGGCCCCAACGTATGACATCGCCGGAAGCGGCATGTCGGTCATAAGGTAAGGGGCGTTACAGAGGGAGAGAAAGCTCCGCCCACCCCTAGAGCATGCAGTACAGTCAGGCAGGCAAGCACACAGGGCCCTTTTCTGAACAGTGGTAAAGCTAACAGCTCCACACGTGTCAAACCGTTTCTACTCTCACAGCCGTCACTGGGGGTAACGCCTTTACTGGTGCTGCTTGCTTCTTTCTAAAGCCGTCATAATTTCACGACTACACTCAAGATCTAATATCTCGCTGCTGTCTGAACAAATAAATTTGTATTCGAGGGGAAGGAAAAAACATGCTTTACTTGTAATGTAAGTCAATGGAACCAGAATTTATTTATTTTTTTGGTAATTTTAGGACTTTTTTTTTGGTCCATTCTTCATAAAATTCACAAACGATGTAAAGGACAACCAGTACTTTCAAATGATGTCCTTTCTTTTTTTTTGCCAATGTAAAAACACCTGTTGCCCTTTAACAGTGTGTATAAATTTCATGATGAATTGACCAAAAGAAACAAAATGACTTGGAAAGAAGTCCGGATCCACTGACTTACATTAAAAGTAAAGTCTAAAAGACTAAATTAAAATTAAAAAATTATTATTTTTTTTAACTGTGCCAAAGTCAGAACCCACACTTCACTGATTTAATTTCCAGTCCAAAAAGTTTATTTTCAGGAAATATTCCTGAGTTTTTAAAACTCGTGCTCCTAAAAACGATACTAAAACTTGAGAAAATGGGACTCCTAACAACGGTCACCGTCAGATAAACAGTACTTGAAGCTTTTATCTAATCTGAAAAAAATTCAGAGGTGTTTCTGTTCATCCTTCTAACTTAGCGAAGACAACGCTGAGCCTGAAAGGATGTGTAGCTGTCATGGCTGGGCAATGACAACATATCACTATCGTGATAAATGTCAAAACACTTCTACCTTTTCTGAGCACGTTGCGGATCTCATCAGTACTTCTAGAAAACTCACCAACTGCATGTTTCACTAAAGAGAGCAAAATTAGTCCCTTTTAATTGAATTTACTACTAGACAGTACGACAAATTCTGAATAAAAATAACTATAGAATAATGGACTGACCACTCCAGAGACCAGATTTTCACTTTTATCAAGTGAAAATGCAACTTCTAAGTCTGAACTTTGGAAATATAGAAAAATATCCCTGCAGCTGTTTTAAAAACTAAAAGCGAGTTTCCTGAAAATATAAACATCATGCACTAAAAGGCGAACATGACTGGAAATTAAACTAAAAAAAGGTGGTCTTTGACTTTTGCACAGTACGGTGTCAGTGTGTACAGTGCATATAAATTTTCATAAATAATTATATATATATATATATATATATATATATATATATATATATATATATATATATATATATATAAAAAATATAATTACACATTATATATTTTTGGGAGGCTGTGCAAAACGAGAAAAAAAAAAGTAATGATGAGCAAATAATTTAAACCTATATTTAACAGCAAACAGTACAAAGACATGTGTTTTGAAAAATATTTGCCCATTTTGAATTTAATGCCAACAACACATTCCAAAATATTTGGGACAGGGACAACAAAAGGCTGTTAAAGTTGTGTGATGTGTGTGAAAACAGTTCATCACTGCATTAACAAATGCTAATTAAAATTCAAACGCAAAGAAGAAACCACATAACCAAGATCCAGAAATGCTGCCACCTTCTCTGGGCCTGAGCTCTTTTAAAAATGGACTGAGATGAAGTTGAGAAGTGTCCTGTGGTCCGATGAATCAACATATGAAATCCTTTTAGGAAATCTAAACACACTGTATCCTCCGGGCTGAAGACCACCCAGACTGTTGAAAACATACCACTTTCAAATCTACAGCAGCGTCTCCTCAGTTCCCAAACACTTAGAGTGCTGTTAAAAGAAGAGGTGATGAAACACAGCGGTAAACAGGCCCCCGTCCCAACTTTTTAGGAATGTGGTGTTGGCATCAAATTCAAAATCAGCAGATATCAGTTTCAACATTTATGTTGTCTTTGTACTATTTTCCTTTAAAAATACGGTTTGCATTTTTATTTACATTCTGCACAGGGTCTGAATATTTTTTTCCAGAAATGGTGTGTATATATATATATATATATATATATATATATATATATATATATATATATATATATTATTATATACACACACACACACACACACACACACATACGCGTGTTGTTTCATTATAGGGGCCTATAGACACAGGTTTGCTTGTGTGTGGTGAACTGTAATGGCACTGGATGCAAGCTGTAGATGATTGAATCTAACAGCTAAAATAAAAGAATCCAGTGAGGAAAACCCTGAAGTGCTGACTCCTGTGGTTTAGACTCCCTTTCCTCATTGTAGTGCCACACTAAACTCTCATCAGCATCATCACTAAACAACCAAACTACGCTCATCAGCACAGGCCTAAAGTTCCTACACTGAGCAGACAGAGGGTGCTGTGCCGAAGGGAAGGGGGTGGGTGGGGTGGGTGGGTGGGGGGGGGGTGGTGTTGGTTCAGCCTGCTTGGTTAACAGTAGTAATGAAGGGAATGCAGCTTTACCCCAGTGCCAGTTTCCTTTCTTGAAGCCCTGGGGATTCGCCTCACTCCTGTTTTTAACAGTACTGTCCCCTTTGAGAGAGAGAAGGAGGTTAAACATGCCAGCAGCAGCAGCAGCAGCAGCAGCCTAGCCGAGAGCTCCACACTCACACTGCCTCTGCTCCACAAGCCCCACTGATCTCAGCACAGCGTCTGGGACGTAGAAGGCTGAGGTGTTGTCCACTACACTAACCAACCTGATATTAAGGTTATGCGAATTTTCTTTGTGAAAATACCGGACAAAACATGGCATCACTAAAGACATGTGGGGATTTGTAATGAACAACCCAGTCTAAAATAAAGACAGCTATGGATTTGTGAGGATTTTAATAGCTTCATGCTTCTATGCCAGTATTTATGACAGCAGAGTTAAAAGAAGCTGAATGCCAATGTTCATTACTTGGCCATAAGAGACCATAAGGGTTATAATAAACATTCGACATGAGCCTAACATTGCTAATGAACAGTACAAGTCAATAGTCACCCAAATATTTTTTGCAGATACATCCCCAAATCATCCCTCAACCCACTCAAAGCACCTGGAGGAATAAGGATGATACAGATTATGTTTAGGATTCTGTTTTTTTTTGTTGTTTTTTTAATAAATAACTGTAACTGAAGATAATTGTTCAGACTGGGAACCGTTATATATAATCTAGCGTTCACATGCCTCTACCAGGCTGTGTACGGAAGTGAAGAGTCAGATTCTCCAACAGAGAATTCAGTAAAATTCAGCACTGCACTTTGAACAAACTGGCAACCCCAGAAGTTTTCATTTTCATAGTTCACAGCAAGTCACACTGTGCTGTAAACCACACTGACAAATCTGCAGGCCATTAACGAAGACTAGGATGTGGTTTGAGTGGGTTGAGAGAAGCTTTGGGGATGTATTTATAGAAAAGATCTGTGTGACTTGTGTGATCTGCGCTTGTTAGCAACGGCAGCCTCATAACTCCAGTGATAAACTATAGAAACAATATTTGGACCAAACATGTCCTGGCTGATCAAACTACACACCAATCAGGTGCAACATTCTGACCAGCGCCTTGTTTCTACGCTCACTGTCCACTTTATCAGCTCCACTTACTGTATAGCTGCACTCTGTAGTTCTACAGTTACAGACTGTAGTCCATCTGTTTCTCTGATACTCTGTTCTTCAATACACAATTATTAGTTCACACACACACACACACACACACACACGGCTATGGCTACTGCTTCATGTAAAGGCATAAGGCGTGTACTGGAGTCCTGAGTGTGTGGTACGGCAGTCTAATTCAGAATAGAGCCCTCGGGAGGTAGGAGCAGAGAAAAAGAGAAATACAGACGAGTGTTAGGCCGTTAGGGACAGAGCTAAGACTGTGGTGAAAACCACATATGGACAGACACCACTCCATGTGTCCACAGCCCCACAAGGCAGAGATACAGTACAATTGATACAGTCCCAACAATATCAATGACATTGTTTTACAAAACAAAAGTGACGTGAGCATCAAAAATCACAGTGGATCAAAAGCTGTGTTCACATTACAGGCCTCACTGCTCAGATCCGATCTCTCTGACTCGATGGTTCACACTTGTGTAGGTCAGTGACTCAAATCGGTCATTAATGTGATGAACCGGTCCTGAAATGACCCTCATGAGCTCCTCCTACTCAGTAACTGAATCACTGCATCATCAGCACAAACTAACGAGCAGAACGAGCTTCGCTGAGAAGATCATTAACTCTGATCAGCTCTCAGCTTCATTATTAGAGCCAGACGGAGGAGAAAAAGGTGAGATGAGCTGCTTTTCCACCGTTTACAGGCTTTAACGTCTGTGCGGCGCTGTTGCCACGGTAACGCTGAATGATGCTCATGCGCAGCGAGGGAAAAAAGCACATGGATTCTGACCTGAGGGTCACATTAAAGCTGCACGGCCATAAATCGGATACGTATCTGATCTAGGACCACATATGAAAGCGGCTCAGGTCGGATTTGAAAAGATCAGATTTGTGTCCACACGGCCCTGAAAACACCAGATCTGAGTCACACCAGATTAAAAGATCGGATTTGTGCCACTTCAGCCTGGTAATGTGAACGCAGCCAAACATGTCAATCAGCTTCATTCCCATGATAAACACACACAGACTCAACCTCCATTCCAACCCCACTAACGTCCCCTAGACACTTCCAGTTGGGTGAGCCCATGATGCCTGAGTGGACAGCGGACAGGGTGAGCGATATGGTTTAAGACACTGCTGCAATGCATAACACATGTTTCTGATGTTCGCCAATAAATCAGAAGTTTTGAATTTAAAAGGAAAAAAAAGTATATAAAGATATTTAATACAGTAGCCAAAATTATAGAGGAGAAACACCTCAATCAACCTAAGCAATATATAGCTAACATTTCTCCTGTTGAGATTCCTGTAAGCATTTTAAACTTATTTGCAGTCTTTTTCTCCTTATAAGTCAATTCATCAACTCAAATGCCCCCATTACATTGGCAGATACTTTTACTTAACTGAAGATACAGTACTGTATACTATATATACACATGTTTATTGGCTGAGATGTGTTAATATTTGAATAAACAATTTATAGAATATTAATATGATAAAATATCATGTATGTATGTAAATAATAAACAGTGATGTTCTGGATGTCAGTGTGTTTGTTTACCCGTCTCCAAGCCTCTCCTCCTCGAGGAAGCCCAGTATTATATGTAGTTATAAAGCAGCTCCTGGTTTGACCAATCAGTGCTCAGTAAATTGAGCTCATGATGTAATTGATGATATTAACGAGTCTCTGTGGCGGCTGTGAAGGTGTCCAGGAAAAATATGGACCCGAGAAATTCTTGTTACTGTTTATTGTTTTTCTGTTTATCTGAATTATGAATACGACTTTATTCTAATGTATATTGTGATAAACTCCCTGCTGAGGTCAACTGGTTATTTGCTTAGATGCCCGAAACTTTTGCTCAGTACTAGATAAGCTTGAAATAAGCACAATTACCTGCCAATATAACGGGAAGCATATTACTTAATAAAATAATTCAGAACAAGTAAAACATCTAGAAATAAATTACACAATAAGGTTATAACGATCTCGACTTCAGACATTCTAGATACATCAGCTAGATTTGAGATCTCGCTTGTCAAGACATCGTTTCTGCAGTGCTGGAACGTCATTAATGACATAAATCTCGGAAACGTTGTTGACACCTGCGCTGTACACTGTGCTCAGGAAACCGACGCAACATTTTATAGTGATAATGGAACTGAGCACTGAACAGCATCAAGCTCAAAAGAGAAGTTCGCTCAGCCCGGCAACGTTCTCAAGTGGAAGTGGAAAGGGGAAGTGAAGAAGGGCTGAACAGGGGTTGGGCCATACGTCTCCTTCTGACCACAACACAAGCTAATCATCCTGGTGTGTTTGGACTTACTGCAGGTGCCCCCACTGAACATGGGCAGGGTCTCAAAAACCATCTTGTGGAAGAGCAAAGCGACGGGCTTATACTCCAACTGGTTCTTCAGCAGGTGGCTGTAGTAATACACATACCTGCGCTGACTGGGGATCGTCACGCCCTGAAAGAGAACAAGATGAAGAACAGACGTCCAAATGAATCGCAGTGCATTTAACAACCTGAAGCAGCAAGAGACCAAGCAGTCACGCAAACTGGTGCTCCACACAGAGCACCGCTTATCAGAGGTGGTTGAAGTAAACAAACCGTGTACCTGAGTTAAAGCAGAGACCCCCAAGGTAAATATCACTTCAGTAAAAGTAGAAGTTCCTCCCTTTAGACCTCCACTGGAGTAAACGTACTAAAGTATTTCCCTTCAAATGTACTTAAGTATAAAGTAAAAGTACTAAAAGAGTAATTCTGGCTCTGATCTGGTCCTGTTATCATTTTTATAACCAGACTGGCTTCATGAACTCATTTCAGGTGAAAGTCCTCCAGCGTCTCTCTTGGTAAACCAGTCTTTTAATAGAACGTCATTAATTAGTGACGCTGACGTCTATTAAAATGATCAGAAGCACAAAACACTGAAGGTAAACAGTTTCCATCAGGGAGAACCGAGTGGCTCTGAAATCACTTTTTACACACAAGCAAAGTTTCAGTTTCAGATTTATTTACAACTTAGTTCCAAGTTTAAGTTGAATAAAAACTGGCTTTAAACTCAGGATCACAGATGAGCTCCTTTACTATGTTGATCTGTAGGCGTCTGTTCATAAACATAAACCAGCCCAAACTCATTTACTATAAAATGAAATGGTGTTTGTAGAAATTCAGAAAAAAGCCGCGTCAGTCTCGACTGCATATGTGGACATATTTCTATATTGAGCTCTATTTACACAAAGTTAGGTTAGTTCATCATTTATGTTGAACAGACTCTCCCAAAGTTTTACGCTGCTGCGCTGACGTTGAACCGCGTGCTGCACTGGGTCGGTATGACCAACAGGTCAAAACCAGCTCTAAACAAAGTGACCGCTGGGCCCTGATTGGTGCTCTGGCTTTGCGCTTCTTTCGTTTTGACATGTTACGTTTTTATACACACAGAAACCAAAAGGAACGACAGATTTCTCAAAATGTAGGAGGAAAAAGTCGGATATTAGACTCTGAAATGTAGTGGAGTGAAAGGAAAAAGTCCAGAATGGAGGAACTTCAGTTCAGATACACCAAAAAATACTAAAGTACAGAAACTAATTACATTTACTCAGTTACTGTCCACCACTGCTGTTTGTGTTCTTGTGACCTGAAACTTGTTTACTAAAGAACTAAAGAAGCTTGTTTTAAGGAGGACAGAATGGCAAACTATTGTGGGATATGTAGCGTCAAAGCATTCATTAAAATTCTTAGTGACGTCTGAAAAGCAGTGGGACTTGAATTGAGATATAAAGGAGTTGCATCACATTTAAAACAGACTCTTAAAAACGCCCTTCGCTTCGTTTTTCTTCATAACAAGCATAAAAATCACTAATAGCGTGCGAATGTCTCGGTAGCTTGCTAGATAACTTTCCCGTTCCACCTTAAATAGTCCAGCAGTTCTGACACCTGAATCTCCAGAATGAAACTGCTTCTCCATTTAAGGTGGAATGGGAAAATTCTAACATCTCTTCTTTTCTGAATTCTGAATCTCGGAAACTGCTCTGAGTTAACGTACAGCCAGGGTCGTCACGCGAAAGCTGATTTCAAGACGGATCAAGCACATCAGACTACGTACATATCGCCGCTCTTCATCGCCTGTTCTCAAAACAAACATCGACGCTCTTCAGACGAAGCCGTCCGAATGTTATTTTCTGTTGCAGTCTGCTTTTTCGTGCACCATCACTTCAGCATTTAAGCATTACCCACCTTCTTATCCCTGGTCCTCACTTCTCCGTAGAAATCCAGAGCTTCCTGCGCCTCCATGAACTTCCCACGATGCAGCAAGTAGGCACAGATCATGACCCCCGTGCGACCTTTGCCAGCCTTGCAGTGGATGGCCGCCACATGGTTCTCGTCCTCGGACAGCCATTGGTCAAGGTCCTCGCAGAAGGGCTTAATCAGCTCCAGCTGAGGGGGGTTGTGGTCTTCAAACGGGTACTGTGCAACTGGGTGCCATACAGACGACACAGCAAATCAGCATCATGCACTTTACGGCGGACTCCTAAGTCAAGGCTGCTTTATCAAAGCAGACTGTGCTTTTGAAGAGTAAACACCTGGGAAAGACGAAACTTTGGAGCAGTGAAGAACGGACTCGTTCTTTAGGCTGGTCGAGCTGCTCTAGGCACATTTCTAACCGAACAGAACCACAAAATCAGGCATAAGAACCAACACGGACAAAATACGGTTATTACTCATCTAGAATTTGATTTGGATCTTTTTCCTCTTTACAGTTGGCTATTTTTATCTGTATACTGTCTAACTGACGCAGGTTCACCACTCAATTTGCATGTAATTTGGCTTTAAAAACTGTCTTGCCTGGAGTGATAAATAGATAATAAAACTGAAAGTAAAGGTGGATGAATGACTGGCCATCAGAGAGAGCTGCTTCAAACTTCCCGAATAAAACATCAACACTTTCAACAATAACGGAGGGGGGATTTTATATATATATATATATATAAAAAAACCCTCTACTGCATGAACTGTTACTACAATAGGATAAGAAATGTTTGTGCTTGTTACTGGAAAATGGTTTAAATAACGGAAATATTTGAAAAAAGCACTTATTTCTAAAAAAAAAACTGAGGTATTTGGTAAAATGTGCAATTGTACCATAGCACCATAAAAAAAAGCATCAATAAAAATACAAATTTCTCTCTAAAAACATCTTTTTACTGAAGGAAAAAAAAAAATCCTTCATTGAAAAATGTATGAAATTAATGTAATTTCAGGCCCTTTTTGATATTTATGGCAATAAGATAAGAATTCTGGGTCATGTGATGTCATTAAGTATTTGCTCTTTCAATGTCAAAGATCCTTTTTTCCCCCACAATTAAATAGGAAAAAACTGATTTTATATCACTGCTTTGTATTAAAATTGAGATAAAGTAATTGTTGACATGGCAAGGCTGCAGTAGAGGGTTAAAAACTCAGATTCTGATATGAAATGAGTTTATTTAGCTTTCTTAATTTATTTTTACTTAATATTTTAGGGTCCACAGTTCCATTCGTCCACACTGCTGCCCTAAATTTTATGAAACAAGTCGCACTGATGCAATTACTGTCAATTCATCTCGCCACGCTCACACACTAGAGCGCTAATCCAAGCTGTCACCAATGCCCAATAACTCTAATGTCCCTTCTGTGCACCGCAGTCTTAGGAGCCAGCTCTGCTTAAAGGCCTCAGCAGACTTCTTGGAAACGACGTTCAACTAATACGACGTATTCCGGCGAAAACGAACAACCGCAGACATCATGGGGAGGCTTCGTTCGCCGTGCCGCACACATGGCTGCTGGGTGACCTCCACAAAGCCACTGATTGGTTGGTAAAAAAAAAAAAAAAAGAGACGTGCCATCAAACAAAGATGGACTTTGAGGAGCTTCGACTTTGGCAGACTCTAATATTTCACCATAAAATTAAGTCTGTTATTCGGTAGTACTAATTAGCACCAAGCACCCAAACATAGTTATTTTATATCTGGAATTGGCCTCCTGCTCAGCAGCTTCTTGTTCAAACCGTCCCACTTTAAACGGGGGCAGTACTCTGAACTCCAACCTCGTCACCATAGTTAGTCTTTTCAGCTCCTCGGGACCACCGGTGGGTCCAAACCGCACTTCATCATGTTCTTCATAACGTTCATGTTCCATCAGCTCCATTCAGAAGCTGGGCGTCGTGTGAGGCTGTAGCTCTTCTCTCCAGTCTAATAGACGGTGACGTCATTTTAAACCCTTATAATAAAAGAAGCTGAACTCAGTTTGTTTTTCTACTGAAAGTCGACCCGTTTTTCCCCAAATCTGGTCTCTAAACTATAAACAGACGGCGTCTCTTCAGTGATCTGCTCTGGAAACATCACTTTTAGAAAATAATGCAAAGAGCGGCGGAGATTTTTGGCCTTCAGCAGTAAATTGTGAGTGTGTAGAAACGAAAAAATGTAAAATTTACATTTATTTCGTGCAGTTAGTGAATATTTTTCCTTACGTTTTCCAGCAGAAATGAAACTTCTTATAAAAGTGATCACAGTGACGAGGAGCACCAGCGCCAGGCAACACGGCGCGAGCTTATAAGGCACTTTCGGCTTCGCACAACCCTCGAGAATTTCGGCTCGCAAGAATTACAGAGGCCTTTAAAGTCTGGCTATTTCGGTCGGTCAGTTCAGAAAAACATTTAAGCTTTGATAGTTTTAATAAAAGCTTTGAACGAAACCTAAAAATACATTAGAAAGGAACAAAGGAGTAAACGCAGACGATCCCTCAACCCTCCTCCTTACGGCCTCACGCTGACGGAATCGCTCATTTCATTAGTAGGTAATTAATACTCAGTATTAGCATTAACCTAAATACACAACTACACGCCAGACGCCAGACTGACTTTTCATTACAACAAGAAATACGTACCTTTTTGGTCACACTTTATTTGGATGGTCCCCTATAGATGCTTAAGGAGTAGACGTAGGTTTTGCCTTGAGGTTGAGGTCAGGGTTAGGTTTAGGGTTTAGGGTTAGGTTTAATGAACTCTTCCACACTGAATCTCAAGTTCAGTTGAATTTAAAGGATGTTCAGTTGAACGTTATTGAAAGGCAGACTGCGCATTTACAAAGCATCTATAGTGAAACATCTAAGTCACATTCAACTTCAAGCTCAGTGGCGTTTAATGACTGTTCAGTTGAAAGTTGCTGTTATTATATACTGAACATTCACAGGGAGTCCACAGTGGACCATCCAAATAAAGTGTTACCACTTCTTCTTAGGAAAGCTGGTGCCAAATGAACTGTACTCACCCCTACAGTTGAATTTGGCTGCGTCATAGTGTCGTTCTGCACATCTGAAAGTGTTGAAAATTACAAGTTAGTTTAAATTACATAGGATTTTACCAAACTAACAATATTTGCCTAAATTTTAAACTGTGCTTCTCGATTATCTGCATTTTATGTAAAAGGAAACCAAATTTTATAGAAAACAAACTTATTTGCAACCTAAACTGGTCGTTTAATCTAAAAAGGCATGACGTTGCTGTGTTAAAAGCTTTCAGCATGCAGGAGTTAAAGCAATAGATCCGCCAAAAATTTACACAATGTTCCCTAAACATCCAAAACACAGTCGATCAGCCAAAACAAGTCGGGCGTCTGTTTGCACAAAAATCCAACGCCGTTTCGTCTCACTGCATCCTATTCATTTCACAGGGAGCGTTGACTCAATGCATGATGGTTTGAGGAACGGCAAAATCTGCCTTGCCGTGCAGCAAAATACTGCTGCTACTACTAATTAATAATAATGATAATGATAATAATAACAACAATAACAATAGTACAAGTTGTTTTGTGGTAACAGAGAAACTGCTAATAAATATTTACTAAAGCTCTTTTTGAGCTGGATTAGTTTTACCAGATGAGTTTTAGTCGACTTCTAAAAACTATGAACATTGTAGATTCGAGCTGGATTCAAATCAAAGGTCTAATCTGAAAGTAATCCACTCCAATAGGGTTTAAGAGTTCCCTATAATTGCACTGTTAAATGCAAGTTTATCTGATTTAATTGACCACTAAAATATTTACTAAAACTCTGTACTTATCCTGCACCACTTACTACTACTACTACTTCTTACTACTACTACTACTACTACTACTACTACTACTACTACTACTACTACTACTACTACTAACTACTACTACTTACTACTACTACTGAATAGTAGTAGAAGTTGTTTCGTGGTATCACAGAAAGTGCTAATAAATATTTACTAAAACTCTATGTACTTATCCTGCACCACTTACTACTACTACTTACTACTACTACTTACTACTACTACTTACTACTACTACTACTACTAACTACTACTTACTACTACTACTACTACTAACTACTACTTACTACTACTACTACTAACTACTACTTACTACTACTACTACTAACTACTACTTACTACTACTACTACTAACTACTACTTACTACTACTACTACTACTACTACTTACTACTACTACTACTACTAACTACTACTACTACTACTACTACTACTACTAGTGAATAGTAGTAGAAGTTGTTTCGTGGTATCAGAGAAAGTGCTAATAAATATTTACTAAAACTCTATGTACTTATCCTGCACCACTTACTACTACTACTACTACTTACTACTACTACTTACTACTACTACTACTACTTACTACTACTACTTACTACTACTACTACTAACTACTACTTACTACTACTACTACTACTTACTACTACTACTACTACTAGTGAATAGTAGTAGAAGTTGTTTCGTGGTATCAGAGAAAGTGCTAATAAATATTTACTAAAACTCTATGTACTTATCCTGCACCACTTACTACTACTACTACTACTTACTACTACTACTTACTACTACTTACTACTACTACTTACTACTACTACTACTACTACTACTACTACTACTACTAACTACTACTACTACTACTACTACTACTACTTACTACTACTTACTACTACTACTACTAACTACTACTTACTACTACTACTACTACTAACTACTACTTACTACTACTACTACTAACTACTACTTACTACTACTACTACTACTACTACTACTACTAACTACTACTACTACTAACTACTACTACTACTACTACTACTACTACTACTACTACTAACTACTACTACTACTACTACTACTAGTGAATAGTAGTAGAAGTTGTTTCGTGGTATCAGAGAAAGTGCTAATAAATATTTACTAAAACTCTATGTACTTATCCTGCACCACTTACTACTACTACTACTACTTACTACTACTACTTACTACTACTACTACTACTTACTACTACTACTTACTACTACTACTACTAACTACTACTTACTACTACTACTACTACTTACTACTACTACTACTACTAGTGAATAGTAGTAGAAGTTGTTTCGTGGTATCAGAGAAAGTGCTAATAAATATTTACTAAAACTCTATGTACTTATCCTGCACCACTTACTACTACTACTACTACTTACTACTACTACTTACTACTACTTACTACTACTACTTACTACTACTACTTACTACTACTACTACTTACTACTACTACTACTACTACTACTACTACTTACTACTACTACTACTACTAGTGAATAGTAGTAGAAGTTGTTTCGTGGTATCACAGAAAGTGCTAATAAATATTTACTAAAGCTCTTTTTTAAAAAAACCAAGTGTGTAAAGCCATTTTTTTTCTTTTCATCAAATGTAAGTAGTATTTTTTTTTTTATGATGTCACATTTCAGACGTTTGGTTTGCCAAGAAACACCAGATCCCAAAGATACAACACTGAATTAAAACTGAGTGTTGTGGACGGTACAAAATGACACGGTACTTACAAGTTATAGATTTTGTAATGGTTTTTGTGTTTGGAGTCCAAAAACCTGTAACAAAAAAAATAAATAAATCAAATCAAATCACCAGAACTGCATTACTATTCAAATATTCACGTTGGAGGATAAAACAAATTATTCACACAGCACTTCTACCTCAATGACATTCAGCATTCAGAAGATTCTGTAGATAAGCGGTAAGAATGACCACTGCGGTAAATACCAGTGGCACAGTTTAAGACAGTTTAACAGTCATGTATCATTTAAATGGGATACCAGGCTATTTTACTGCCCAAGTTACTGAGCTAACACTGGATGAAAGGCAGTCATGAATTCAGCTGGTTTTCATCTGAACTTTGCCAATTTTTCACACCACTAACGAAGCCTCAAAGTGGTTCCAATAAGTGATTGAGACCGACACCCCCTCCGAAAAAGTATTAAAGTAGTTTATTAAAAAAAAAAAAAAAAAAAAAAAAAAGTAAATTTTTCAGTTTTTGAGATCATTTGAAAGCACCTGCGGTCCTGTATAATGTGTATAAATTTCGTGATGAAAACCAACAAAAATGACCTAAAATTACTTAAAAATTACTTAAAAACTCGAGGTTTTGATCCGTCAACGGCGATTTATACATACATACATAAACACACACACTATATATATAAAACCTGCAAAAAAACATTTTCAAATTAAAATTATGTTCCAATTCACAAACGGAGCAGGTGTACTCACCGCACCACGTCGTCTATGTTGTTTCGGTAGACTCCCTCAAGCCTCTCTGCAGGAAAGCCCATGGCGATGATGTTTGGGTAGATGTCTGAACACAGGTTAAGGAACCTAAAGCCCACCAAATCACCAAAGTCATGCATGTAGAGACTCGCCGGCCACCGTTTATCATATGACAGTGTTCAGTGTTCAGTGCAGCAAACTCTCCCACATTTATATCAAACGCCCCACGCAATCTTTCAGTACCACTAAAAACAAGCGTGGCTTTTATATTTAAAATTTGCTGCCACTGATAAGAAATCTTAACAAATATGAGCAGGAAATGACACACCTGTGATTTCACATAATTCGAGTGCATGAGGTGCAAGAAAAGGTCACCAGGTTGTGCATGCAGCCTGTAATTTTCAGGCTGAGATGCATCAGAGAACTTAAAATTAATTAAATCTGATTTTAAAAATTATTGATAATGAAAAATTTAGTAATTAACAAAAAAGTAATTAAATACATGAGAAATGTCATTTTTAATGCTCAGATGCATCAGAGAACTTAAAACCAAATAATTAGCCACAGAAAAGAGAATTAATTAAATCTGATACAAACTTAACTTTTTAATATATAATATAAAAATACTAAATGAAAAATGCACAAAATTGCTTATAAAAAAAATTAAATATATAAAAACAAATTTAAAAAGGTAAATAAACCAGACAACTGGTGCAGCAAAACATGGCCTCTGCTTGACCTTTGGGCAAGTTTAAAAAAATAATAATTAAAAAAAATAAA
>NC_051220.1:2967500-2970000 GCF_015220715.1 Pygocentrus nattereri | reverse complement strand
CACATCAACCAACACCTTTAAAATATCAGTTATCTTCTCTCTCAGAAACACAGGTGACGTCTCAGTTTGCATGAAATAAAAGTATAAAATTATTATTTTTTTAAATGTGCTTTTACCGTCTCCATGCACAGCGGGTCTTTAAAAAAAACGTCCGTAATTAATTCACTATATCAAAATTACTCACAGTAGCTTCAAGATACCGTCTACAAAACCAGTACCGGGAGGCATGAGGTTACTATGAACATCACCACAGCTGCACGAATAGGCGCAACTCATTTCTAACCCTGTTCTCAGGGATCGCAGCTCCCAAAGCAAACGAGGCCTCCTGTTTTCTCGCACGCACACACACACACACACACACACACACAAAAGTCGTGAAAAACCTCAAAGCTTGTGCGTTTTCTAACCGAGGTCTTGCTCTCCGAAATGCCATCAGCCTGTCTAAGAGGTCATGTGATGGAAACAGCTCAAACCCACAAGACCACAGTAAAATAATCACCTCCTAATGCAACAAAACCCAAGATGCACACAGAGGAAGGGTTTCGGCGCTCTGCAGCAGATTTAACCCGAACAAATCCGGTCCGCGACCCCACCCTTCCACAGCGAGCTAATGCAAGCGCAACTCTTGCACAACGGCAAAAAAATGTGAACGTACAACCTTCAGGTGCGACGGCAGCGCCGGGGAAGTTTCACAGCTGCGAAAATCTGCTACGTCAGCAGTGGTTGACTGACTCGCTTCGTTTTTCTCACGAACAACAACAAAGAACAAGATTCATAGAGAAACGGCACAAAAAACAAACAGGCCCTTCAAAACACGCTATATATGGATACCTGACTCACATTAAATATACAGGGTCACCTTCTCCTGTACACTTACCACGCTGGAGATACCAGGTTTTATTCAGACAGCAGAGATTTTAGATATATTCTATACACACACACACACACACACACACACACCCCAGAGGTGGACAGTAACTGAGTAACTGAGTAACTGAGTAAATGTAATTAGTTTCTGTACTTTAGTATTTTTTGGTGTATCTGTACTGAAGTTCCTCCGTTCTGGACTTTTTCCTTTCACTCCACTACATTTCAGAGTCTAATATCCGACTTTTTCCTCCTACATTTTGAGAAATCTGTCGTTCCTTTTGGTTTCTGTGTGTATAAAAACGTAACATGTCAAAACGAAAGAAGCGCAAAGCCAGAGCACCAATCAGGGCCCAGCGGTCACTTTGTTTAGAGCTGGTTTTGACCTGTTGGTCATACCGACCCAGTGCAGCACGCGGTTCAACGTCAGCGCAGCAGCGTAAAACTTTGGGAGAGTCTGTTCAACATAAATGATGAACTAACCTAACTTTGTGTAAATAGAGCTCAATATAGAAATATGTCCACATATGCAGTCGAGACTGACGCGGCTTTTTTCTGAATTTCTACAAACACCATTTCATTTTATAGTAAATGAGTTTGGGCTGGTTTATGTTTATGAACAGACGCCTACAGATCAACATAGTAAAGGAGCTCATCTGTGATCCTGAGTTTAAAGACAGTTTTTATTCAACTTAAACTTGGAACTAAGTTGTAAATAAATCTGAAACTGAAACTTTGCTTGTGTGTAAAAAGTGATTTCAGAGCCACTCGGTTCTCCCTGATGGAAACTGTTTACCTTCAGTGTTTTGTGCTTCTGATCATTTTAATAGACGTCAGCGTCACTAATTAATGACGTTCTATTAAAAGACTGGTTCACCAAGAGAGACGCTGGAGGACTTTCACCTGAAATGAGTTCATGAAGCCAGTCTGGTTATAAAAATGATAACAGGACATCAGAGCCAGAATTACTCTTTTAGTACTTTTACTTTATACTTAAGTACATTTGAAGGTAAATACTTTAGTACTTTTACTTTATATTTTACTTACGCACGTGTAACATGTTCTAAGATGTTTATACTGCAACTGTGATACTTGCAAGACTAATGTAAGAATAATTATCAGCACTGCAGTAAATTACGTCGCACTATGCTTTTCTGAGCACATCTTGGATACTGCGGTACTTAACGTGTTAAGAGATACATCGACACGTCTGCCACTGCACTTCATACGTTTTTTTTGGACTGAGCCATAAAGCGTCACAAATCCCAAGATTCAGCACAATCCCTGCATCAGCTACTAACGTCACTCCATCAATGTTCTACACACTATATTCATTAATAAGCCCATAAAACCAGCGAGATTCAGTGAGCTTAAATACGCTTTTCTTGATTTTTAAACCATGACATCAAAGGAAGACTTTAGCCCAGTCCCATTTCACCCCTCGGCCTCAGCCCTCTGTTTTTAGGGGTGGGGTGTCCCGATTCTTGTTGAGATAGAGGGGTGGGGTGAGGTGTTGGGGCTACATGACCCTCCAAACGGAGGTTTTTCAGAGACTCCAGACAGAGAGATGTGAGAAAAACAGAGAAACCGGCGAGACGAAGAACAAGAGACCAAAGAAACCCACAAATGTGAG
>NC_051220.1:2935000-2960000 GCF_015220715.1 Pygocentrus nattereri | reverse complement strand
TTAAATTCCATATTTTAGTGGACGTTCCCTGATGGACAGCGTGGGGTTTGATGTTCTGTAAAACGCGTTGATCATTAAAAACGTCTCTGGTGTTTCCTTTATTATGTGGAACACCGATGACGACCGGTAACACCAGTGACTCCTATGGAGAGACAGGAAAGTGGACGTTTAAGCTGTGTTCACATCAAAAGCCTCGCTGCTCAGATCCGATCTGACTCGACGGCTCAGACTCGCTTAGGTGACTCAAATCCGTCATTAATGTGATGAACCGGTCCTGAACTGACCCTCATGAGCTCCTCCTACTCAGTGACGTCACGTGACTGAATCACTGCATCATCAGCACAAACTAACGAGCAGAACGAGCTTCGCTGAGAAGATCATTAACTCTGATCAGCTCGCAGCTTCATTATTAGAGCCAGACGGAGGAGAAAAAGGTGAGACGAGCTGCTTTTCCACCGTTTACGGGCTTTAACGTCTGTGCGGCGCTGTCGCCATGGTAACGCTGAATGACGGTCCCGTGCACAGTGGAAGAAAAGCACACGAATTCCGATCCGAGCGTCACATTAAAGGTCACACGGCCACGAACCGGACACGTATCCGATCTAGGACCCCATATGAAAGCGGCTCAGCACTGTGTCCACACAGTCCTGAAAACACCAGATCTGAGTCACATCAGGGCAAAAGATCGGATTTGTGCCACGTCAGCCTGGAAACGTGAACGCGGCTTTACCTTTATGGTACAACACAATCAGGACCGCGTAAGAGTGCATGGAGAAGCACACAGGACATTCAGAGCTGTAGCCAACTTAACTGATTCGTGGCGTCTGGTTGAAAAGAAAACTTACAGAAGTTCACGGTACAGAACGTGTCTGACCTCGGATAAAACGCAGCGCGCAAAGTGACGGCATTTAAAAATAAATCAAAATCTAAGATACAATGATTTTTATATAAGTGTCGTACTGCGCTTCACTCAGTCCTACAGAAAATGAAATTCGCAATAAATCACTACCTCACACACACATATATATATATATATATATATATATATACATACACACACACACACATATATACACACACACACACGTTTATATAGTTTGTAACATCTGTTACAATTTACGTTGTATGTAAATCCTATTATGAATGGACTAAAAGAAATAAAGTAAAAACTAAAAGCTAAAAAGAAAGAAAGTCTGGTTCCATTGACTTACACTAAAAGTAAAATTAGTTTTTTCCTTCTCCTGTAAACTTACAGGTGAGTGAGTGACATACACGCACACATTGTTGCAGTCGGAAGAAAACCTTGTATCTCCATTTTTGCCATTTTTCAGTTTTTGACATAATCTGAAAGTGTCTGTTACTCTTTACATTGTATGTAAATTTTCTGATGAATGGCCTAAAAGAAATGACCCAAAAGGACATGGGAAAAATTCTGGTTCCATTGACTTACATTGAAAGTGAAGTAGGTTTTTTCCTTCTCCTGTAAAGTCAGTATTTTGGAGATACAAGGTTTTCTTCCGACAGCAGCGATATACGTATATATGTTTACAGCATCAGCGCAAAAATACCATAAACACGCCAAATGAACCTTTAAATGATGCGTTAAATGAGTCTGGAAACAACAAGCGAACATCACAGCAGCTACACAGAGTAGCGCTGATTCCCGAGTGTTTTCAATTCGCTGCCCGTTTAATCACAACCGCAATATTTAAAAGGCCAAACGACGCTGATGGAAGCCCAGCAGAAGCCCAGTGACCGCAACAATGACCAGTTATTTAATCTGACAAGACTCGTAAACCTAGTTAAGATGGATTTCTCCCCACTGGTCCAGCTCAGCTGCTTCAATCGTCATCATGAGGTGGTCAACATCGGCCGTTACGTCACCTTTCAACAGACACGCTGCCCGTCAGATCGGCTGCAAGCCGGCAACAAATCAGGCGAATCCGCATCTGAGCGCTCAGCGTCACGGCTTCCCTTCAAACGCACGTGGGGTAACAGAACACAGGCTACTGAACCCAAATCATGTCTGAATTTTAGCCATTATTAACCGTCATTTGACGGCCGCGTCCTCCGCCGGTGATTTTATATGCTCAGTAAACGTACACCCACCTGCCACTTTATTAGGTACACCTGTTCAGTTGCTTGTTAACACAAATAGCTGATCAGCCAATCACACGGCCGCAACTCACTGCATTCAGGCATGTAGAGGTGGTCAAGACGACTTGCTGAAGTGCAGACCGAGCATCAGAACGGGGAAGAAAGGGGATTTAAGGGGCTTTGAACGTGGCGTGGTTGTTGGTGTCAGACGGGCTGGTCTGAGTATTTCAGAAACTGCTGATCTGCTGGGATTTTCACACACAACCATCTCTAGGGTTCACAGAGAACGGTCCGAAAAAGAGGAAATATCCAGTGAGCGGTCAGTTGTGTGGACGAAAATGCCTCGTTGATGTGAGAGGTCAGAGGAGAACGGGCAGACTGGTGATGGTGTACCTAATAAAGTGGCCGGTGAGCGTAGCTCTGAAAACCGCAGCCGAAGCCCACCGTGACCGTTAGAGCTGTTAGGGGAACAAAGACCTGGCAGAAACTGACCGAGCCACTAAAACAAGAGGTGCCCAAACACCGCCGGACAGATTAACCTCAGCCTGACTACCGCACCTCAGCTGAAGCCGCCGAGCGGCACCTTCCACCTTCTCCCAGCATGCTCAGCGCGCCAGTGGTGTCGACTCTCAGATGCTGGGGTGCGATTTACTGCCGTGCACAGCTAGAGAGGCAGACGGCGGTTACCACGCCACACCAGCGCCACTACACTCGACCCTCTTATTGACCAGGGTGTATTTTGGTTTGTCCATCTGAATTTACGTGACTAAATTATTCAGTAGCTGCAGGAAATAACTAGATTTTTCCTGTAAAAGCCCCTCAGATTAACAGAACGTGTGTTTTATGATCTCCACACATCACCACACGCTTACGATTCACAGCTGAAGGCCAAAAATCTCGGCCGCTCTTTGTGTTGTTCTCTAAAAGTGATGTTTCCAGAGCAGATCACTGAAGAGACGCCGTCTGTTTATAGTTTAGAGCCCAGATTTGGGGAAAAACGGGTCGACTTTCAGTAGAAAAACAAAGTTCAGCTTCTTTTATTATAAGGGTTTAAAATGACGTCACCGTCTATTAGACTGGAGAGAAGAGCTACAGCCTCACACGACGCCCAGCTTCTGAACGGAGCTTATTCTTCATAACTTTCACGTTTCATATGAAGAAGTGCGGTTTGGAGCCACTGGTGGTCTGAGAGGTCAAAAGGTCAAACCCCTTTAGGTGGTGGGAAGGCAGGAGTGAGTTAAAGGAGCAGTAAGTGGCACATTTCCATTATGCCAGCTCGTTATGACATCAGCACAGGAAGTAGCTGCTGTCCTCTAACCAAACCGCCCAAAAAAATATGCTTATTATCGAAACACCGGAACTGGGATTATACATGCGTTTATCAATGATGTGGTTGATTTGAAACACCAACAATCACCTGGAACGGATATTCGAGATGCTCTCAGCTCAGTGTAAACGAATACTGACCGGCTTAATTGGCTCCGACATCGGCGTCGCAAAGGCCACCACCGCAGTGACGATCAACAAACAGTATGAATGCGCGGTGACAGTCCTTAAAACAGCTTACTGTACCTTTAAAATGGGCACCCAAGCACCTCGAACCGGACTCTGGTTCAAGCAAATAGCCAGGTGTGCACTACCTGGACATACATCGCACCGTCTGTAGGCCATAATATCTATAAATGCCATTTTAAATTCCGGCCCTATTCGTTTTCGGTTAGAGCCGTAACGATTAATCGATTAATCGGTTCGAGTCATTTTAAATAAATAAACTGCGTCTTAAATTGGAATATTTCCTGGTTTCCTTACCCCTCTGTGACATCAACCTGAATAAATTTGGGTATAAACTACTAACCAATTAATGAATCAATCAATCAATAAATAAATAAACAAACAAACCAACAGATTAATCGACAATGATCGTTATTTGCAGCCCTATTTTCAGTAAAGCCCTCTCACTAAAAGACATTCAAAACATGGATGTAGAAAAATTTACTTACTGCACCTTTAAAGTAGCTCATCAAATATGCAGGCATGCACCACCCTGACATATCTCAAACCATCTGAAGCCCATAATATCTACAAATGCTTTGACGCCGCCGATAATATTTTAAATTCCAGCCCTATTCCTTTACAGTAAAGCCCACTCACAAAAAACATTTTAGAACGTGGATGCAGAAAATGTTCTTACTGCACCTTTAAAGTAGCCCACGCATAAAAACATACCACGACGACTATTTCCAGGATTGCCTCAATTTCAAAATGGGTGGTGAAAAACTTTTACTTATTGTACCTTTAAAATAGGCAGCCAGGCCAATGTACTACAAATATAAGATGAATTGCACATCCTAAAACGCTCTGCCCTGACACGACGGACACGAATATAAATCAGACGCCGGCGTTTCACACTTCACCCCTTTTCTTTTTCATTTCACATTTTCAGAGAAACTTTCTATACAGGCGATGGCAAATCTGCACTTAGTGCACCTTTAAAATAGCCACTCAAACCAACGTGCGCGACCATGAGGTTAATTATATATCCTAGTACGTTCTGCCGTGACATCAGCCCATAAAACCTAGGTAGGCCGAAACAAGACGAGGCCGACGACGGCGTTTCACACGTCACCCTTTTTCTTTCATCAAAGCCCACTCTGAGGGCACGTCTACACCCCTCACGTCTCGCAAGGCCGACAACGGTATAGTCCATCCTGGTTCCACGCTACGGTTATCTAAAAAAATTAAACAAATAAACCAAAAACCACCACAGCTGGACGGTTTAACCCGCAGCCCGGGTGTCAAATGGGCAGCTGAAGCTGGAACGCACTTCCCCGAGCCGTCACACTAGTCTAGGGTGCTAACCAACATCACCTTCTGGTTTCTCACTCTCTCTCACTCTCGCTCAAAGGTCCAAACACGGGCAGTAAGCCACGGCACTCAGATTTCTAGCACCTAGGTTCAGGGTGTTGAACAGGAAATCTGAGGACAACGGCGTGGCTCTACGGCCCGGCATCTCGCTCTACGGCCCGGCATCTCGCTCCACGGCCCGGCATCTCGCTCTGCAAGAGGAATAAGAGTTCTGCCCATCATAACTCACTCACGAGCAGTCATGGGGCAACAATCAAAGGGGAATTTCCACAGACGACGTCACGACGCCTATCTGGACAGTCATCTGGACGCTGTGGCCAACCTGTCCTCTACACTGATCCCTGGCTGATACGGAGAGTGCCTTGCGGTCACAGACGCGCCACGAGATCCCTCGCCATCGAAATGACACCCACCTGGAGCCAGCGGGTTCCCCGTTAACTGCCCACCTGGCTGCAGCTCTCCCCATGCCCTGGATCTGACTGAACCAACGCGGGGCATAAAATCTGCCCCCAACACCGCAAAACAGACGGCAGAGCACTGCAACTAAACAGTCATGCAGCCCGAACAGACGACCCTACACCTCTCCTCAAGCGCTCAGATGGGCCCCCACAGTCTGTACGATGGGGGTGAAGGGCGTCAGTGGTATTGATCATGTTGATCGCACTGAAAACGGGCCACTTGCCTTCGGTGAACAGGCTAATCAGGCAAGCTGCCTGCAATCCAGCGCTGGTACCGTCCTGGACAGCTCACCGCACACCAGAACCACCGTCAGCCAACAGAAACAAGGCGTTAAAACGGACCGAGCTCTGACGTGATCACGTCAGCACACTAACCTACCTCCACACCTCCAGACCTCCAGAGCCCAGGCTGAACCTGAGAGCTTTCCCAAGATAAAAACTACACACATTGAGCTCAAGAGGGACGCGTTTAAGGGCTGGCCAAGGATACACGTCAGGTCCAGATCGAATCCATCTTCTTGGTATCTCCTCTTATTGCGACTGACAATCTCCTTAATGATCGCAGCCATCGCAGTGACAGGAGTTCTCTGAGTTTATATAGGTTTGTGTGTATAACGTTATATATTTAGATATGTACGTGGATATAATCACGTATCGGTCCTTTCAGGGCTAGGCAGTCTTGGTCTGCACTGGCTCCGGCTCCGGCCCCGGCTCCGGCCCTCGTCTGAGGGATTTCTCTCTTTTTGTGTCCCCTGAGCTCCGCAGCCCGCTGTAACGTTAACCTAGCTAGGTTAGCAGGATTACGGGGCTTTTATGTGGCGGCGGAGAGACGCGGGCCTCGCAGCGGCCCCGACAAAAGCAGCAGGCCCCGCTCTCTCCCCTCCGAGATAGCCCGCGGTCCTCCGCCGAGAGAGAGCGAGCGAGCGAAGCCTCCGAGCGGCCGAACCCGCGCAGCCGCGACCAGTCGAGCCGACGTTACGAGTCTCTGGGTCCGGGCGCGCTGTGGGCGCCGTGGTTCAGCTCCGCAGAGAGGACGGGCTCCTCTCCATCGTCGCTAACGCAGGAAAAACCGAGGCGAGCCTTTTTTTTCTTCCCCCAGAGCCGCTCGCTGCGTAGCTTTAGCATCGCTGGCTAGCGACACAAGCTAGCCCGCCCGCCCGCTCGCTCCGCTCCGCTCCCCCCTCCTTCAGAAAACCAGACCCGTCCTAACGGACGACCATCGCTGGGCGCAGAAAAGGGAGCAGAAAAAAAAACCTGACAGTCTCCACCTCACATGAGCCGAGTGCGCAGCGGCTGGGTCTTACAGCGGTGGCCGGACTAGGCGCTCGTCCACTGGGCTCGTCATCCTCCCGCGGCGCTCTCTCTCCCAGCCCAACTCTCAAACTTCCATCATGGCTTCCAGCGGAGGAAAAAAGAAGGTAGATCTGGCAGAATCAGAGAAGGTATCACTCCGCCCCGCACGGGAATAGTTCCGCGGCGGCTCGGGGTCGTTTAACGAGCGACCGGGTTCGATCGGAACGGAAACGGGGCGAGAAAACGTGTCGTGAATGCGCGTTAAAGCGGCCTGGACGTCGAGTCGAGTGGCGCCCGTTGTGCACGGCTGGGGCCGCGGCGGAAGGATACGCGCTCAAAGCAGGCGGCGCTTCGCCCTGTCAGAGTGGTCACATGTTGAGGCGATTGGGGAAGTTTCCAGGGCAGGCAGGGCGCTCGGAGCCCGGAGTCCGGAGCCCGGCTGCTCGCACGTTGTTCCGTACCGCGGCGGAGTGGACGTCGTACTGCGATTCAGCGGCGGCTTCTATAAACGAGGAAGGGTTTTCAATCCTAACGCAGCGTTAGGCCCAGTGCCGGTTCTTCTTTCCAGCCCTAGCCCCTGTTTTCGAGGGTCACTCTAACCCCTTGGAACCGAGTTACAAGGGGTAGTGGTTGAAATGTAGTCCGTGCGAAATGGGACAGGGCCTCAAATTAAAGTCAATTTTCATCAAATCTTCTTTAACAGCTACTAGCGCCGCTCTGTAGGCGACCCTGCCCGTCTGCAGTGACAGCAGGAGAAGGGGAAAGTTCAGCTCCTCACTGCTGGGCTTTGGTGGTGTAGCGTAGTGGATAACACCTCTGCCTTCTATGCTGTAGACTGGGGTTCAATCCCCACCTGGATAAACGCGCCTGCAAATTTAGGCATTTAGGGATCAGACGCCTTCAAAGAGGGGGGCAGTTATTTATTATCACCCCCCCTAATTCTTCAGTGATGTGAAGCTGAAGTCAGAGATTCTCCAGATTCTCGTTAGAATTTTCACGTTCCACCTTAAATGGAGCAGCAGTTACATTCTGGAGCTTCAGGTGTCAGAACTGCTGGACTATTTAAGGTGGAACAGGAAAGTTAGCTAGATAGCTACTAATGATAGAGACATTAACCTGCTATTAGTGATTTTTATGCTTGTTGTGAAGAAAAACGACCAAAATCCACTGAAACCACATTAAACTAAGATAAAACGGTGGTGATCATGATTTTTTAACAGAGAAAATTCTCACATTTGTGGGTTTCTTTGGTCTCTTGTTCTCCGTCTCGCCGGTTTCTCTGTTTTTCTCATATCTCTCTGTTTGGAGTCTCTGAAAAACCTCCATTTGGAGGGTCATGTGGCCCCAACACTTCACCCCACCCCTCTATCTCAACAAGAATCGGGACACCCACCCCTAAAACAGAGGGCTAAGGGTGCGGTGGTAGGGGCGAGGGGTGAAATGGGATTGGGCCTAAGTTACTCAGCCTGATGTGGAGTGGAATAGGGAAGGTACTGGTCTGCCCGAGCTTGACCTCTGTTATTGTGAAGATAGTGATCTAATGACGAAGCTGAATTTTTATCCAATCACATGAAAAGGAAGTGTCGTCGTGATATTCTGTGTACAAGCCGATGGCTTAAAGGGGAATTCCACTAATTCTTCAAAAATTCCTGTAAAATTCACTCGAGAACAGAGTCATTCACAGTGGTTTGATGTAAAATGCTTCACTGTAGAGAAACTTACCAACTTCTCGTTCACCGACTTCATCACAGTGGTGGTGATACTAACCAGAGGTTGCCAAGTCCACAACATAAACATTGCCATATTATGAACACTCCAAAACAGCAAGTGAACCTACAGTCTTCTGATTTGTTTAATGTGATGCTGATGATGGTAAAACAGTGGAAAATCTGCATAAATACATTTTCATTCAGGACTATTGTGCCTCACAATGCCCTACATGTACAGCTCCAACATTACTTGCTTTTAAAAACACATTTTAGGCCAAATCCTAACCGAAAGCCTATACAGCTCCCGCCCCGCCCGGAAAGCCTATACAGCTCCCGTCTCACCCGGAAAGCCTATACAGCTCCCGTCTCACCCGGAAAGCCTATACAGCTCCCGCCCCGCCCGGAAAGCCTATACAGCTCCCGCCCCGCCCGGAAAGCCTATACAGCTCCCGTCTCACCCGGAAAGCCTATACAGCTCCCGTCTCACCCGGAAAGCCTATACAGCTCCCGTCTCACCCGGAAAGCCTATACAGCTCCCGTCTCACCCGGAAAGCCTATACAGCTCCCGTCTCACCCGGAAAGTCTATACAGCTCCCGTCTCACTCGGAAAGCCTATACAGCTCCCGTCTCACCCGGAAAGCCTATACAGCTCCCGTCTCAACCGGAAAGCCTATACAGCTCCCGTCTCACCCGGAAAGCCTATACAGCTCCCGTCTCACCCGGAAAGCCTATACAGCTCCCGTTTCACCCGGAAAGCCTATACAGCTCCCGTCTCACTCGGAAAGCCTATACAGCTCCCGTCTCACTCGGAAAGCCTATACAGCTCCCGGCCCCCCCACCAAAAACCTATACAGCTCCCGACCCCCCCACCGAAAACCTATACAGCTCCCATCTCACCCGGAAAGCCTATACAGCTCCCGTCTCACCCCGAAAGCCTATACAGCTCCCGGCCTCCCCCACCAAAAGCCTACACAGCTCCCGGCCCCCCCACCAAAAACCTATACAGCTCCCGACCCCCCCACCGAAAACCTATACAGCTCCCGTCTCACCCGGAAAGCCTATACAGCTCCCAGCCCCCCCCCACCAAAAACCTATACAGCTCCCGACCCCCCCACCGAAAACCTATACAGCTCCCGTCTCACCCGGAAAGCCTATACAGCTCCCGGCCCCCCCCACCGAAAGCCTATACAGCTCCCGTCTCACCCACTAACCCACTACACAGCTTCTTCAGCCTGCTGCCATCAGGGAGGAGACTGCGGAGTCTCCAGGCCAGGACCAGCAGACTGGGGGACAGCTTCATCCACCAGGCTGTCAGGATGCTCAGCTCTCTCCCTGCTTTGCCACCCCCCTTCCCTGCCCCCTTTCTGCCCCCCCACACACTGTTTGGCCTGCTCCATAAGCTCATTCTAACTGCACTACTGTTTATATTTGCACTATTTATACCCACAGACCTTAATCTGTCTGTGCCGTATGTCACTTTAGTGTTCATTTCAGGACCTTCTTATATCCATATTATTTTTTATTATTCTATTTTTCTACAATTAGTGTTTTACCATTTTTATGATTAGTGTTTTTTCAGTGTCTATTTAATTCCACACTTTTCCCATTTGCCGTGTGTTTAATGTTATTGCTACGCCATGGGGCTCTGAGAGTAACACAGTCTCAGTGCACTGTATGTCCTGTACACATTGTAGTACTGACAATAAAGCAGACTTGACTTGACTTGACTTGACTTGAACTCTTAACCAGTTACTTATGCACAAAGTTTTGAAAATTTGGTGGAATTTCCCTGTAAGTACATACTGTTCCAGCCTCGAAAGACGTGAAACCAAGCTGAGGGACTCCAGAGTGTGAGCTGCTGAAGAGCCTGGTCCGTCTAGCACCACCTGTTGTTGGACGCTGTGTCAAACCTCCCCTCGCTCCTGTGCTCCAAGTTGATCACGTTTTAAAGGGGAACTCAGCTCATTTTTCAAAACGTCTGAACAATTTAATCATTAGCACATAAACATAGTCATTCCAAGTGATTTGATGGGAAGTGCACCACTCTAGAGAAACAACCCGCTCAGAATTGTTCACAGTGGTGGTGATAGGAACCAGACGTCTGAGGAGATTAATGCCTCTGAAAGCTCTAGTGCAAAACTAAAGAAGCACATCTGGTGTGAGAGGAAGATCATTTTAAACTATTCCTTTAATGGATTCAATTTGTATGAAGGAGACTGCAGTCCAAGGCCCAGTCCCATTTCACCCCTCGCCCCTACCTCTGAGCCCTTAGCCCTCGTCTAGGGGTGGGCGTCCCGATTCTTGTTGAGATAGAGGGGTGGGGTGAAGTGTTGGGGCTACATGACCCTCCAAACGGAGGTTTTTCAGAGACTCCAAACAGAGAGATGTGAGAAAAACAGAAAAACCGGCGAGACGGAGAACAAGAGACCAAAGAAACCCACAAATGTGGGAATTTTCTCTGTTAAAAATTCACGATCACCACCGTTTTATCTTAGTTTAATGTGGTTTCAGTGGATTTTGGTCGTTTTTCTCCATAACAAGCATAAAAAAATCACTAATAGCATGCTAATGTCTCAATAGCTATCTAGCTAACTTTCCCGTTCCACCTTAAATAGTCCAGCAGTTCTGACACCTGAAGCTCCAGAATGTAACTGCTGCTCCATTTAAGGTGGAACGGGAAAATTCTAACAAGAATCTGGAGAATATCTGACTTCAGCTTCACATCACTGAAGAATTAGGGGGGGGTGATAATAAATAACTGCCCCCCTCTTTGAAGGCGTATGATCCCTAAATGTAACTAAAGCCCAGCAGTGAGGAGCTGAACTTTCCCCTCCTCTGCTGTCCCTGCAGACGGGCAGGGTCGCCTACAGAGCGGCGTTAGTAGCTGATAATGAAGTGATGCTCTTATTTGAGGGTTTTTTCCATTTCGTAGGTCAAGATTTCAACCACTGCCCTGTAACTCAGTTCCAAGCGGTTAGGGTGACGCTGGAAAACAAGGGGTAGGGCTAAAAAGGAGTAACTGGACTGGGCCTCAATGGGTACTGAATAAGTGACAGAAGCAGTTCTGCTGTTGATGTTCCAACAGGTGGCAGTAGAGTGTAATAAATGTCAGGCCTGTGTTGTGCGTTTTGTTTAATGAGTTAAACATCAATCTGTCAACCTTGCCTTTAAGAGAGAGACACAGACGCGCTCACGGAGAGGTGGAGGGACAGTAGAGCTACAGCAGTGCTCAGTACTGGTCCCTGAAGGCCAGCACTGTTTGGTCCACTGCTTAAGCACTCCTGCCTCAGCTCATGAATTAAAGCAAAAGTCTGGTGAAAATTGATTCCCTTCTTGTCCCAAATGTAGTTGTCTGGCCAAGACATGTGTTGTCTAAAGTTTTGCGCTGGAGCTACACAGCCAGGGGGCGCTGAAATGACAGCAAGCCTTGACTATGTAATGGAAATCTTTAATAACACTCGCATGTTAAATAATATGATGCTGAGTACCCCAACATCACTTGTGAACTACTTCATCTGCCATTATAATAAGCAATCCTACAAACACGTCTTCGTTAGTTCCTTCTGCTGCAGGTTTGCGGCAGCTTGCATGCTGAGAGCAACTAAAGACTGCAAGTGATTCCCAAAGCACGTCCATGTGCTCTCTACATTAAAAACAAGGTGTTTTCTGTTGTTACAGCAGCATTTTCATTATTCTGCTAACCACCAGGACACTTAACCTGTGCAGAAAATCCTGCACACTGGCTGTAGACGAAAATCAGAGGAATTTTCTCTCCAGGTTAGAGTTAACTTGGCTGCTCTACATTAGCATTCAGTCATTTTAGCTCGTTTTTTTTACACAGCGAGTCACTTTGAGGCTGAAGTTCCAAAGCATGTCGGCTTTTTCATTTCATTTCCAACCGTATAAAATATACTAAGAGGAATCTGTGCGGTAAAGCAAGCAGTGATCAGCGATGGCAGAAAGAATAACAGTTTTTGACAGGTGGTCAATCTCAATTATTAACTTCATATTAACTTCATGAATATTTCACTTTGGATCACCATCGTCCACTGCATCTTTACCATAGTTGCCAAGCTGGAAATTCAAGGATGGGTCCAGAATTGCTGGAGAACACACACTCATACAACAATTTGGGAGTCCAAGCTGTACAAGGGATATATAACATTACATTTTTCATGCAAGAACTTCTTCACAGCTATTGGAGCACAATGATGTCAGATAACATCTACAGCAGGCCAAACTGGGGACCTCGTGGACCAGATATTAGGGTTTACACTCCTCAAACAGCTCATGAAGGCCTTGCTAATTAGCTGATGAGCTGAATCAGGTGTGTTGAATGAGGCAGTGTGCTGAGGTCTGCAGTGTTTTGGCCTGTGAGGACTTACACAAGTTGTATACATAGTGATAAAACAATGAAATGATGGCTATGTGAAAATAACGAGAACCAAAAAAGCTAGGTTAGCCATGTTAGCTGAACATGTTGAAACAGTCATGGTCCGTAACACCACTGTGGATGTTTTCCGCAGTCTGCAGCTCCAGTGAGGGAAAATCTACTCACTGCTGAGCTCTTGCTCTTTCAAATGTCGCCTGTCGTGAAGGATTCTTCTTTCAGAAACACCAGGAAGTGAATTCTTCATCCATCACAGTTCATTCCTGCGTTCTTCTGGGCCTTTTGGTGTTTCTGAGCTCACCGATGCACTCTGTCTTTTTATAAATGTACCAAATAGTTGACTTGGCCACATTTAGGCCCAGTCCCATTTCTTCCTTTTAGCCTTACCCCTTGTTTCCGAGTGGAGCTGAGTTACAGGGCAGTGGTTGAAATCTTGCCCTACGAAATGGGACAAACCCTAGAATTAAAAGAGCATCACTTCATTAACAGCTACTAGCGCCGCTCTGCAGAACAGAGGGCTAAGGGCTCAGAGGTAGGGGCGAGGGGTGAAATGGGACTGGGCCTTGGACTTCGCATTGAAAGCCACAGCCACAGATTCCAAAAGCAAATGCTACACTTGACATCAACTCTAGCCTTTTATCTGTGGGACAGCTCAGCAGTCAATTGCCCAATTGCTTTGAGACGAAAAGTGTCCTGTGGTCTTTTTGGAACCATGGCCACAGTGTCCTCCGGCTAAAAGGGAGAGGGACCATCCGGCTTGTTAGCACACAGTTACAAAGCCAGCATCCGGCACACATGGCATGGGTGACTGGCACATTTGTGAAGGCACCATTAATGATGAATGATATTTGGGTTTTGGAGCAACATCTGCTGCCATCCAGACGACGTCTTTTTCAGGGAAGGCCTTGATTATTTCAGCAAGACGATGTCAAACCACATTCTGCATGTATTACAGCAGCATCACTCCATATTAAACGAGTCCGGGTGCTAAACTGACCTGCCTGCCGTCCAGACCGGTCACCACTGAGAACATTTGGTGCATTATAAAATGAAATACACTGTTTGGACAAAAATGGGTGGGGGAGATGCTGTATATGAAGCTGTATATGAAGATGGATGTTATTTCTACACCATTCACCCGATTTGGATTGAAAGACTTTCAGATTTAACCTGATAGTCTGCACTTTTTGCAGCTTATACTCATTATTCATCATTGAATTTCCACCCCAGGACGCTGTGATTTATTTTCGCCAGTTTGTAAGGAGAGAATGGTGTACATTTGGTTTCCTGCTGAACTATCATTAGGCTGGAAGGTGCGCTGTGAAAGGAAATCACCAAGTTCTTCTGGACTCTGGACCTGCAGTTGCGCAACCCTTGATTACCTTTAAATGCAGTACTCACATGTCCGTTATGCAAGCATTGTAGAAAGTACAGTGAAGAAAACAAAGCTGTGAAGCTGTGAAGCTGTGAAGCTGTGAAGCTGTGAAGCGGAGTAACCTGATAAGTGCTGCTCTATTAATATCAGTAATAAGATATCAGTAAGTAAATGGAAGGCCCTTCCAGCTGTGTGCGTTAAACTGGACTGTATGATTACACAGATTTTAATAATAAACTGAATTTGGTGTCACTGAATGAGTAAAATATCTTTTAGAATATTTGCAAATATGTTACTCAAATATAAGCACAACTGTGAATATTAAGATGACAATATATGTCAAAAACAAATTGATACCTTCTAGAAATAATTATGAAGCTGAAATATTACTTAATCTTAATGGAAAAATAAGAGAATGTGTCAGGTAAACAATCTAAAACTTTACAGGTACCCGTTCCTAAAACAACCCACAGACAAATACAGCACTGTGTGAAAGTCTGAGGCACCCAAGACTCTTTTTCAAAATCTATTTATTAGTGTAGTTTGTGTTTATTTGCTGAGAAAAGTGTTAATATAATAAAATAAACAAACTTTATAGAATATTAATGAATACATACACACACACACACACATATATATGTGTAGCATATATATATATATATATATATATATATATATATAAACTAATGATGTTCTGGATGTTGGTGTGTTTGTTTACCCGTCTCCAAGCCTCTCCTCCTCGAGGAAGCCCCAGTATTATATGTAGTTAAAAAGCAGCTCCTGGTTTGACCAATCAGTGCTCAGTAAATTGAGCTCATGATGTCATTGATGATATTAACGAGTCTCTGTGGCGGCTGTGAAGGTGTCAAGGAAAAATATGGACCCGAGAAATTCTTGTTACTTTTTATTGTTTTTCTGTTTATCTGAATTATGAATACGACTTTATTCTAATGTATATTGTGATGAACTCACTGCTGAGGTCAACTGGTTAAACGTTTGCTTAGACGCCTAAAACTTTCACCCAGTGCTGCATATTTTGTCTTTCAGGGTGGAAAACTTTCATCTCCAAATGAGTAACTTTAACACAGAAAGCAAAAAAAATGCCTTTTAACTGAAGTTAATGTAAAATTTGGACTATTTCTGTCGGTGCATCCATCATTAAATTTTCACAGAATATAAAGGCCTACAGGCACTAGTGAGCACATTACACTGAGCACTTTATTAGGTACCACCTTGTTTCTACACTCACTGTCCACTTTATCAGCTCTACTTACTGTATAGCTGCACTCTGTAGTTCTACAGTTACAGACTGTAGTCCATCTGTTTCTCTGATACTCTGTTACCCTGTTCTTCAGTGCTCAGGACCCCCATGGACCCCCACAGAGCAGGTACTGTTTGGGTGTTGGGTCATTCTCAGCACTGCAGTAGCACTGACGTGGTGGCGGTGTGTTACATTGGTATAGAGACAGGCTTGTTGTTTGGTGGACGATGCTGATGGGTGCACAATCACATCTACTTTGAGGTCGTACGTTGGATTAGGTTTCAAAAACACACTCAGCTCCTTCCCACCCTAATAAGTCTATGTTCCCACTCATAGTTACCCCCAAATTTCTCAAGATTGTCCCCAGACATTCCTGTTATGAGATCATGTGTGATCCCACCAGACTATTAAAAAGACAAAAATAGGAGAAACAAATCACTGAACACTGGAGATGGTTAGGATTAGCAAAACAGCCATATCTTCTCCTTCCTGTGCTTCTGAAAACCTGCCGTAATCGACTTTGATCACGCGAGGTTTCTTGTGACATCTGGACACATAACTGAGCCTTGGACTCTGACTAATGTGTCAAATATGTACTCTGCCCTTAGATTGGCAGTCAAGATACACAGACTCATACGGACTGCGAGCCCTTTACAGGTCAAAGAGCTGCACAATGCAGATAGACTTACTAGTATTGCGATAGCGTTGATAGTTTTGGTACTGATAGTGCTGTGAATCTGAGATGTATCCTCCATAAAATGCTCTGCTGAATCAAGTAATGTGGCGTGGTTCATAACTGGCCTGCATTGTTCACACAAAACAATGGACTCTTTGGAGTATATAAATACCTGGATTCATCACAACAGCCAAACAAGCACTCTTTGGGAACTGGGATTGGTCAGAGGAGGGGTCCCCAACTCAAATGATCTGATGGTCAGTAGCCACAGGTCTTATCCAAGGGAACGAGTTGGTCAAATTACCCGTTTTGTGCACACTTCTGCCCAACATTACAGATGGATTACATGAGTACAGCCCTGTAATTACATTACATTACATGTAATTACACAAGTGTATCTTCTAATTTGTAAAATACAAGTTGAGCTTTTTGGCACCAGAGGTGAGTTTGGCATAGACACAAAGATAGCCATGCAGAAAGTACCCCACCCCACTGTGAAGTATGGTGGTGGATTTCCAGGTCAGCTTATTCAGATACATGGCATCACAGACTCCTTCAAAAATGGGGCAGTCGTGGGCTGGAGGTCAGGGAACCAGCCCTGTGACCGAAAGTCGCCGGTTCGATCCCCTCAACTGACAGTCCATGACTGAAGTGCCCTTGAGCAAGACACCCAACCCCCAATTGCTCCCCGGGCATCGTGCCCACTGCTCCAGGCAAGTGTGCTCACTGCCCCCTAGGGTGTGTGTTCACTAGTGTGCATGTAGGTGGGTGTTTCACCGCACGGATGGGTTAAATGCAGAGGTCTAATTCCACAGAGACAAATGGTTTCAAATTCTTGATTCTTCTTCTTAATACCTGCAGAAAAATCCTGCTTTAGCCAGGAAGCTCAAACTGGGCCATAGTTTGGACCTTCCAGCAGGACAATGATCCAAAACACGCTTCAAAATCAACAGAAAATCTGGTTTACAGACTGTGGCCACTCCAGTCCCCTGATCTAAACCATAGAAAACCTGTGGGATGAGCTGAAGAAGAGAGTCCACAGTGTGAACTTTGGAATCTGAAGGATCCGGAGAGGTTCTGTATGGAGGAACAGTCTCAGATCTCTTGCCGTGTGTCCTTCAGTCTCATTATAGGAGAAAACTCAGAGCTGTTATCTTTGCAAAGATCGGCTGCACAAAAGATTAAACGAAGGGGTGCCGATAATCATGGCACACAGATATGAGGAAAATATTTATTTACTATTTTTTGTTAAATCATTACAATTCAAAGGTCAGATTTTTTGTTAATATTTTGAATGAAAGTTAATAAACATAAGCAACAAATAGTGTTTTTTTTTTTTTTTACATCCTTTTACCCCTTTTACCAGGGGTACCAACACTTGTGAAAGACTGTAGCTTATGTAGGGGGAACTGGCCACAGCGTCTGGTGGAGACGCAGATCTACCCATCAGAAAAACAAAACAAATGATTTGCCAGATTTAAGGAAAAATTGTAAATATTTGATATGCTACATGTGGGGCTGGGCGATAAAATGATAATAATTATCGCAATATAACTTTTCCTCGATAGAGAGATGAGAAAGGGTTGGTAAATTTACGATATAATACACCATTCTCACACTTCCACATCCTAGTGACAGCCCTAGCGGCATTTCCTACTGCAAGGAAAGTTTTTTGACATGATATAGAGGGACGAGGCAATGAGTAAACAGGGGTCACCACATTTAGTTTAGCAACATCTGAAACGTGGAGTTTATATATAAATATATTAAATATATTCCCTGTTTGAGTGGAGTGACCGGCGATCTGCTCTCCTGTGACCGAGTGTGAGAGACGAGATCAGTGGCATTAACTGTACTGACCTACAGGGAACTCCCCTCTTTCCGTACATCCCAACAGCTTTAGCAGCATTAAATCACGTCTGCTCCTCTCAACTACAGCACGGCTACAGGGCTCGGTCAGATTTTAGTGTTAGTGCATTCCCGAGCAATAAAAGCGAAAGAAAGAAGTGGGTTCACGTTCATTACATCCCTGATTTAAACAAAAGTAAGCTGAGGAAGCTGTGAGGCATTAGAGAGCGGGAGAACGGTATCTTTTCATGCTGGCTGTTTTTAGCAGCTGGATAACTTGAAATGCTCCATCACTCGCACAGCACGGTGAACTGGTGACACTGTAGATCAAACAAGACTGTTTTCTTTCTTAAATTATGATATATAAATTTTCCAGCTGGTAAAATCAGCTCACCAGACACTTTCTCCCACTGTCCCATGACAGGTCTGTGTAATGTTCCGTGTTCCGACCATAAAGGATAGATTAAAACAGCGATTAACCACCCAGGAGCAAAAATCAGCCTTTAAACTTGAAGGAAACAATGACATTCATTGCGATATGCATCGATATCGAACGATATGAATTTTGTTTACCGTGATAACGTTTTCGGCCATATCACCCCACTCTAGCTGTATGAAGCCTGTTTTGTGGGCCGCTAGTTTAAGACCCCTGGTGTTAGAGGCTCATTTGCATAGTCCAGCCTTCTGTAATATAATTTACAGCATTTACCATACGCTCTTACCCAGAGCTACTTTCAATTCGATCATTTTACACAGGTGGGCGAAGGTGGTGTTGGGAGTCTTGCCTAAGGACTCTTACTGATGTAGTGTTGGGTGTTCACCCAGGTGGGGATTGAACCCGAGCCTACAACGTAGAAGGCTGAGGCGATATTCACTACAGTGTACTTGTTCTATTATATCAATAAGGCAAAAGTCAATATCGCAGTATCATTCAACAAATGGTATTTCGTGCAGGCCTGAATTACTATTCAAAACAAGGCACATCTCAAAGGTGTTTCCACACCACCACAGTCAGGCGCTTAGTATAATTTATACAAATATACAATGTAAAAAGCTGCACTCAGTCACATTTTGAATGTAAATATATACTTAATCATGGATGTAGTCAAAATATTTTAACAAACAATAAAATGCATAGCACCCAATGACTACTGAGGCTGACCCCATGTGTGAGCATTTGGTCCTTCATATTAAGGCACTTTGGGCTAGACTTGATTTAAAATACAGGATTAGTGTCACTCACATTCTCATTTCATCCCTTTTTCGTTAAATAATGCAGATCTTCAATGTTAACGATTAACCAGGTATCGACCGACTGAGGCATTCCCTGGCTTTCGTTTCTAACAACTAGTTCATACAATAAAACAATTCATATCCTAAAACTCTGAGGTATTACGAGGCTCCACTGTCTGTGACTGGTTCCGAATGGTGGTCTCATTAAAAAGCAGTAGAATCCTGTTCATCTGCTCGTCGCTGTGCTGTTACTGCTCTTTCTGTATAGAGGTGTAGTACTCGGTTAGGACCTTCCAGGCTTTGGGGGCCATGAAGCCGCCTGGAGGGTTCTGTCCACTGCGAGCCAAACTCCGCATCTTTGTCCCTGAGATGAACTCAAACTCAGCATGTCTGAAACAGAGAGAGACAGAGATGAGAAGGCAAAAGATGAGAGAGGGAGGGAAAAGACTGCCTGCATGTCTTAAGGCAGCGCAGTGTCAGGCCTTGTACCTTTGTTAGCAGCAGATTTCGCTGCAATCCAACACCAAAAGTTCAACAAGTTTTCCCAAGACGTGCATTCTTGTTAAGCGTTCAAGTCCAGCCCAGCAAGACTACAGCTTTAGCTAGCCAAATCCCAATCCCTTCAACACGCCTTCCTAATCTTCACTTCATGACTCCGAAGAGTGTAGCACCTACAGGTCACCCGCAGAACAAGGTCAAAAGGAAGCAGGGACAGCGAGGAGCAGATGTTTCGATTGGAACGCACTTGTTCTAGGCAGTAAGTGCAAAATAGGTTTACTTCAAACTATTTACAACCCCGTTTCCATAAAAGTTGGGACGCTGTGCAGAATGTAAATAAAAATAGAACGGAATGATATGCAAGTCATGTCAATTCTATACTGAATTGAAAATAGTGCAGAAACAACATGTCAAATGTTGAAACTGAGAAATTTTATTGCTTTTTGAAAAATATTTGCCCATTTTGAATTTGATGCCAACAACACATTCCAAAAAACTTGTGACGGGGGCCTGTTTACCTCTGTGTTTCATCACCTCTTCTTTTAACTACAATCTTTAAGCTTTGGGAACTGAGGAGACACTGCTGTAGTTTTGATATGTTTCAGCTGTTTGCAGATGACGTGGTCCTATTGGGGACATCAGGTCGTGAACTTCAGCTTTCGCTGGATCGGTCTGCAGCCGAGTGTGAAGCGGCCGGGATGAGGATCAGTACCTCCAGATCTGAGGCCATGGTTCTCAGGCGGAAAAGGGTGGAGAGCCCTCTCTGGGTCGGGGATAGGCTCTTGCCTCAAGTGGAGGAGTTTAAGTATCTCGGGGTCTTGTTCACGAGTGATGGTACAAGGGAGCGGGAGATTGACAGGCGGATTGGTGCTGGGTCAGCAGTGACCCAACCGGTCTGTTGTGGTAAAGAAAGAGCTGAGCCATAAGGCAAGGCTCTCGATTTACCGGTCGATCTACGTTCCCACCCTCACCTATGGTCATGAGCTTTGGGTAATGACCGAAAGAACGAGATCGCGAATAGAAGCGGCCGAAATGAGTTTCCTCCGCAGGGTGTCTGGACTCTCCCTTAGAGATAGGGTGAGAAGTTCGGTCATCCGTGAGGGACTCGGAGTAGAGCCGCTGCTTCTCCACGTCGAGAGGAGCCAGCTGAGGTGGTTCGGGCATCTGGTTAGGATGCCTCCTGGATGCCTCCCTCGGGAAGTGTCACAGGCAAGTCCACCTGGGAGGAGACCTCCCTCATCTTTATTTCTGAAAGACTCCGCCTCTCTGAGATGCTCTTTTATCATAGTCATGTTACTGACCTGTTGTCAATCAGCCACCAGGTGTTTTTTAGCATTACACAACCTTACCCGTCTTTTGTTGCCCCCGTTCCAACTTTTTTGGAACGTGTTGTTGGCATGAAATTAATTTTTCAAAAAACAATAAAATTTCTCAGAAAAGTTTCAACATTTAATATGTTGTCTTTGTACTATTTTCAATTAAATATAGAGTTGAATTAATTTGCACATCATTGCATTAAGTTTTTATTTTCATTTTGCACAGCGTCCCAGCTTTTTTGGAAATGGGGTTGTATTTCATTATTAGTAAATTTGGGTTTCAGATAATAGGTGTTTATTTTCCATTTTGTGTTACATGCATATTTCACCTCTCCTTGTCATAGAAGTCCATAGCTTTCTTGCTCTTGTTGTACGCGGCGACCCTGAAAGGGATGATCTCCACGGAGGTCAGTCCTGGAGCCATGGACAGCACTTTAGCTCCATGAGTTGGATCGTACAGGTCCTGCCCTGACTCTGGGTGGAGCATGCCGGCAGGGTCTCGTCCCACGATGTAGAAATGAACCCCGGCCATCATTCTAGCCCTGCAGTGCCACTGCACCTGCAATAGCACATACAAGAAGGCAGGAAGGGTAAGAAACCAGTTTATTCTACCAGTTCAGTCCAACTCGGAAGGAAAGCGGTCAGCATCTCAACATCATGCTAATGGAATAATGTGGTGAAAACATCAAATCAATTTTGAATCCAATTGAACGTTGATAACTTAGGAATACCGTTTGAAGCATGCTAATTTTGGGAGTTTTAAGCTTTCATTACATACTAACTACGAGGGCTGCAACAAACAACTTATTTGATAGTCGAATAATCGATTAATCGGCTTATGAATCACTACATTACCAAATAACTCTTGCTATTAGCTATTAGGTTTTAAATTTAGCTTGAGGTTGTTTTATGCATTTGTTAACAATGAAGACAATATAAATGAATGATATATATGAATGAATGATGTTTTAACGAACTTTTAAAATTAACTCTAATATAAGGATGTGCAAAGTAGCAGCAATAAAATATAACAACTGGTAACTAACACACTTTTAGGATTCTGTTCTTGAGGCTGCCAATGTGCTGTTAATTCTACAGTCAAAACGTTCCTAGTGAGCGCGAGAAAGACACATAATAATCGCCAACTAATCAACTACCAAATTAGTTGCCAACTAATTTGATCGTCGATTTTAGTCGACTAAGTCGAATAGTCGTTGCACCTCTATTAGCTACACTATCTTTTTCGCTCCAGTGCAAAAGCTAGGGCTGGGAGTCAATCTCAAAAAGAATCGTCTCCTCGATTCCAGGGATTCAGGAATCGACAAGGGACTCCAAACTTTTGGACTCACATGGAGGTCTGAGATGTTCCATACAGCCTGTCTGAAAATCTTTACTTTAGACAAAGTGGTAAATCAAGTAAAATGTGAAATTTGTCACAGAAAACTGGTTTACAGTCAAACAACACCGCCAGTGGCAAAACATCTACTCACTTAACAGAGCTGACAGCCAGCCCCCTATAAATGATCTAGACCAGGGGTCATCAACACGTGGCTGTAGAGCTCCATTACTGTCCTGCAGCTGAATCAGATCAGTAGGTAATAATAAAATAATCCTCCTTTACAGTAAAATAAAGCTCTGCTGATCCTTCAACACAAATATAAACGGTCTTAAATGCTGGAGTTAATGTAGAACTGCTGATTCACCCTTTAACCCTGAAGATCAGCGCAGACGGCTGGTCACCATAGCAACACAGACGACAGTCTCGCCCAGCTAGAAGCTACGAAACTGCAAAGAGAGAGATTTAAGACGGACATCAATCATGTGGACACTAACGACTGCATATGTGGACATATTTCTATATTGAGCTCTATTTACACAAAGTTAGGTTAGTTCATCATTTATGTTGAACAGACTCTCCCAAAGTTTTACGCTGCTGCGCTGACGTTGAACCGCGTGCTGCACTGGGTCGGTATGACCAACAGGTCAAAACCAGCTCTGAACAAAGTGACCGCTGGGCCCTGATTGGTGCTCTGGCTTTGCGCTTCTTTCGTTTTGACATGTTACGTTTTTATACACACAGAAACCAAAAGGAACGACAGATTTCTCAAAATGTAGGAGGAAAAAGTCGGATATTAGACTCTGAAATGTAGTGGAGTGAAAGGAGAAAGTCCAGAATGGAGGAACTTCAGTACAGATACACCAAAAATACTAAAGTCCAGAAACTAATTACACCACTGTGTGCTCCTGAAGTCCATTAGAGATAAGACTGGACACCCAGGAACCACACAAAACAGTGAGGTACTATACTTTTGATCAAACTCAGTTCAATCTCTATCAGCTCTACATTTCACTCCAAGATGAGAGCCCAGTTATTTTAGATGTGCGGTGTGCATAAGTATGAAATGTTCTCCATTCTGTGTGCCACATGAGCCTCCACCCACCTCGGTAGGTCCAGCATACATCATGGGTGAGGGGAAGATAGCCACAATGGTTGAATTAGGGTCCAGGACGCCGTCTTCCAGAACGGCAGCGTGCTGTTTCATCCGCCAGTCCAACGGAACGTCATCATCTTTTGTCCAGCCTCCCAAAGGGTGGAGCAGCAGCACCGGCCTACGATACCCACGTTCCTCCAGCTTCCGCCGCGTGTCCGTCATCAGCAGGGCGTGGCCGTTGTGCACCGGGTTCCTCAGCTGAAATGCAAACACGGCATCTGGAGGAAACAGATGGTGAGATGTTATAGGTCTGCTCTCTGAGCAATGAGCCCAAACATTACAGTGATTTTACCCTGATTAGCCAAATCAAGTAAAGTAAGGAAAGTAAAATCTCTTGCAAGTCAGCTTTTACGAAATGGAGACACAACAGAATATTATAAGTTATTATGATTATATGACAGTAGTTTTCTAGTGTCACTCAAACCTGCTTTCATTTCTTTGAATTTCTTTCTCAGCTCCTGCGGTGTGAGGCGGTACTGATCCAGGCCATCGTTCCACTTGATTCGCTCCAGCACCTCCAGGTCCCCACCCACCAGCCAATCACCGCTCTCCATCACCATCTGCAACAGGTGCGCAGGTAGAGTGTGCACTCCAGCGTTTGCATTCACAGAACATTAATACATGGTTCTTCCATTACATACACTGGCCACTTTATTAGAAACCCCAACCTAGCTGGTTTACAGTTGGCGACTGTAGTTCACATGTTGATGCAATGTGTAAGCTACACACTAACTCTTCACCAGTGGTCAGTTTCTGACCCACGTCTAGCACCTCACACTCATTTCTGCTTTAAGCCAAACCCACTTTCTGTTTTTATTTAAAAAGAAGGTATCGGAAAAGTATCATTCAAGAATCGGTATCAAAATTAAGATATCGGTATTACAATAAACGGCTCTCATCTCTAATCTCTAATCTCTGATATCAAAATAATATCTGGTCAACAGCCCAAATACTGGGCTCAGAACTATGACACTTACAATAAAGTCGCTGATTTTCAGCTTGTTATCTGTCACATTTTCACTGATACCAATGATATGAAGGGTCGTCAGTATGTCCCAATATTATTGGCCAATCAAAAAACTGGCTGTGTCCCATAGCGCTATTTGGGTCATTCTACAGAAACGTCTATTTTTGCGTCCCTTGCATTTACAGATATATTACACTTAAAGAACATGTTAGCGTTCCAATTTATTTATATTTTAAAATAAAACAATCATTTATTTTAACAGTTACATCTTCTTGAGCCTCAATTTGGCAACACTGGTTTTTAAATCAATTATCTAGAACTCCAAGCACCACAGAAGAGCTCGTCCCCACAGTCATGTGTGAAGGCTGAGGTCATGTTTTGAGATAAAAACATTTTTCTGCAATTTTAACTACAATAATCCGTACATGACTATGGAATATATACATTAAACGACATAAAGAAAACAAATAAATATTATAAAATATATAATTGTTCCCCAGGAGTCGTGTCACTGGTGTTACT
>NC_051220.1:2877500-2927500 GCF_015220715.1 Pygocentrus nattereri | reverse complement strand
GAGCCTCCGGACTCTCGTATTTGGAGTCAATCCCAGTGAAGCCTGTAATCATAAATAGAGGCATTTTGTGTGTTTTATTCTTGAACGATTCCAATGTCGTAATGTTTGTGGACACCTGCTAATCTAACGTTTCTTCTGAAATTAAGGGTTTTAACAAGGAGTTTGTTCCCTTTGCTGCAGTAACAGCACTAGATGTTGGAACGTTCCTGTGAGGACAGCATTAGAAGAGCATTATTGAGGTCAGGTACTGATGGTTCTGAATCACTCGAAATCATCCAGAAAGTGTTGGATGGAGCTCCATCACTCAGAGAAAGCAGTTTGGGTTCTTTATTGCCCTCTAGCTGACGTTGTGGTACCTGAATTCACTGGTTAGAAGAGGTATCTGGATATTTTTGGACCTACAGTGTTGACATATTATTACAGACAAAATCCCGCTGTTTAAAGATAACAGTACTCTTTAAGCGACGTCCACAGCGGAAATCATGTCATCAACATCCAGAGCTTGAGCTCATTTGAAATGCTCTGATGCACAGTGGATATAAACCAATCAGCCATAACGTTCTGACCACCTCCTTGTTTCTACGCTCACTGTCCACTTTATCAGCTCCACTTACTGTATAGCTGCACTCTGTAGTTCTACAGTTACAGACTGTAGTCCATCTGTTTC
The DNA here is from genome assembly GCF_015220715.1 of Pygocentrus nattereri. Lineage (NCBI taxonomy): Eukaryota > Metazoa > Chordata > Actinopteri > Characiformes > Serrasalmidae > Pygocentrus > Pygocentrus nattereri. The sequence goes on along the minus strand of NC_051220.1, from coordinate 2,926,833 downwards.
TCTGATACTCTGTTACCCTGTTCTTCAGTGGTCAGGACCCCCATGGACCCTCACAGAGCAGGTACTGTTTGGGTGGTGGATCATTCTCAGCACTGCAGTAACACTGACGTGGTGGTGGTGTGTTAGTGTGTGTTGTGCTGGTCTGAGTGGATCAGACACAGCAGTGCTGCTGGAGTTTATAAACACTGTGTCCACTCACTGTCCACTCTATTAGACACTCCTACCTGGTCAGTCCACCTTGTAGATGTAAAGTCAGAGACGACAGCTCATCTGCTGCTGCACAGTTTGTGTTGGTCATCCTCTAGTCCTTCATCAGTGGTCACAGGACGCTGCCCACAGGACGCTGTTGGCTGGATAGTTTGGTTGGTGGACTATTCTCAGTCCAGCAGTGACACTGAGGTGTTTAAAAACTCCACCAGCACAACACACACTAACACACCACCACATCTGTGTGACTACTGTGTGTTACTGCCGTGCTGAGAATGATCCACCACCCAAACAGTACCTGCTCTGTGAGGGTCCATGGGGGTCCTGACCACTGAAGAACAGGGTAACAGAGTATCAGAGAAACAGATGGACTACAGGCTGTAATTGGGACATGTACACAGCAAACTCGTGTATGTGCATAAATGGTCCCCAAAAACAACCTAGTTGTGAGTAAAATGCGTGCGTCTTAAGGTTCACTGGAAAAGTAGCAATAGTTTATGTCTCTTTTTCTCTTGTATAAAAAAATGTAGTAAAGTGTTAAAAAGCTTTTCAAAGCTTAAAGAAGCTTTAGAGCTTCAGGGCAAATAAATGTTGCACCACTTCTCTGGTACAACAGCAATGTGCATAAAATCACAGGACAAAATGTGGACACAAAGGAGCGACTCGTGTTTGACTGTATTTTTACAGAAACTTTAAGTAAAAAAGAAGATCAGAAGTTGAGGTTGGCGACCCTTGTGGCACACCTTTAATTTCTCCTGCTCGTGCTTTCCTGTAGAGCCCTTTCACATCCCTCTTCTCACACACCTCCAGAGGTGCGTTCAGAAACACCTCAAAAAAAGGAAGTCCGGCACCCTCATGGACCTTGCGAGCCTCTGCACGGTCCTACAGAGAGAGAGAGCAAGACATTAGCTAAATATAATTAGTATTTAATAGTTTTTGCTCTTCCAAATTAAACCTTAAAGTGCCAAACTGCCACATCAGAGTCACAGCAGTGCTGAGAATGATCCACCACCCAAATTACACCTGTTCTATGGGGGTCCTGACCACTGAAGAACAGGGTAACAGAGTATCAGAGAAACAGATGGACTACAGTCTGTAACTGTAGAACTACAGAGTGCAGCTATACAGTAAGTGGAGCTGATAAAGTGGACAGTGAGCGTAGAAACAAGGAGGTGCTCATAATGTATACACACACATTAGCAACCACCTGGAATAACATAGCAATGGCCTAGCAACACCATAGCAACCACCTAGGATATCACAGCAGTGGCTTAAGCAACAACCTTGAGTACCATTGCAGTAGCAGGACACATCAGTGCATTATTACCATTATCATTATCAATGTTAGGATTATTACTGTCGTTACAGGAATTGTGTGTAACCTTGGTGAAAGGGGAGATGAAGCTGGTGATGCAGATGAGTCCAGCGTCTGCGAACAGTCTGGCCACCTCAGCGATGCGGCGGATGTTCTCCTCACGTTCGGCTGAGCTGAAGCCCAGGTCTTTATTCAGACCGTGCCGGATATTATCTCCATCCAGAGAGTAGCAGGGGATTCCATGAGAGACCAGATACTCCTCTAGCGCAAAGCCCACTGTGGTCTTACCAGCTCCGGACAGACCTACACACACACAAAGAAAACAGACACACACACCAATACAGAATAAACACACAGCACATATAAATAAGGATAACCATACATATATACAAAACCCATGGAGACACAAAAACACAACCATTAATATTTGGAAAATGCCTCAGTTTCCAGCAGCTGGCTGATCACCAACTGTCAAAATTAAAATTAAGAAGGTGATAAAACATTCATGAAAAAGTTTTCACTTCCCCATCCAAATCATTGAATTCAGGTGTTCCAGTCACTTCCATGGCCACAGGTGTATAAAGCCGAGCCCCTAGGCCTGCAGACTGCTTCTACAGACATTAGTGAAAGAATGGGTCGCTCTCAGGAGCTCAGAGAATTCCAGCGTGGTACCGTGATCGGACGCCACCTGGGCAGTCCAGTCGTGAAATTTCCTCACTACTAAATATTCCACAGTCAACTGTCAGTGGGATTAAAACAAAGTGGAAGCGATTGGGAACGACAGCAGCTCAGCCACGAAGTGGTCGGCCACGTAAAATGACAGAGCGGTCAGCGGATGCTGAGGGGCATAGTGCACAGAGGTCACCGACTTTCTGCAGAGTCAATCACTACAGACCTCCAAACTTCATGTGGCCTTCAGATCAGCTCAAGAACAGCGTAGAGAGCTTCATGGAATGGGTTTCCATGGCCGAGCAGCTGCATCCAGGCCTTACGTCACCAAGCGCAATGCAAAGCGTGGAATGCAGTGGAGTAAAGCGCCGCCACTGGACTCTAGAGCAGTGGAGACGTGTTCTCTGGAGTGACCAATCACGCTTCTCCGCCTGTCAATCTGATGGATGAGTCTGGGTTTGGTGGTTGCCAGGAGACGGTACTTGTCTGACTGCATTGTGCCGAGTGTAAAGTTTGGTGGAGGGGGGATCATGGTGTGGGGGTGTTTTTCAGGAGTTGGGCTCGGCCCCTTAGTTCCAGTGAAAGAAACTCTTAAAGCTTCACCACCAAGAGATTTTGGACAATTTCATGCTCCCAACTTTGTGGGAACAGTTTGGGGACGGCCCCTTCCTGTTCCAACATGACTGTGCACCAGTGCACAAAGCAGGTCCATAAAGACGTGGATGAGCCAGTTTGGTGTGGAAGAACCTGACTGGCCTGCACAGAGTCCTGACCTCAACCCCACAGAACACCTTTGGGATGAATTAGAGTGGAGACTGTGAGCCAGGCCTTCTCGCCCAACATCAGTGTCTGACCTCACAAATGCGCTTCTGGAAGAACGGTCAAGAAAAAGCAGACGTCTGGTTACTATCAATACTGCTGTGAACAATTCTGACTGGTGCGCTTGACTAAACTGCCATCGATAAAGATATCATTTTAACTTAAACAATCAAGTAATAACTACTTAATTTCTCACAAATAGTTGTGATTAATTCATCCAGAAAGGTTGTTTATGCTGTCTGGTTGAAAATTCAATTGTAATTATTTTTGGGAGAAGTTTTGTCAAATTACTCTTCACTTATTGGGATTCCAACTTCCAAAAGCCGCTTTCCATTCACAGAAAATCCATCTCAGGCAGGTCTTCTCCCTCCCAGGGTTCTTCTACAACGGCAGTTACAGAGTTGATTATGCTGCTTCTTTTAAATATACTGGTTAATCAGCTGAGTGTGTGTGTGTATGTGTGTTTGGAACACATCAGATTACCAGGGAGATTACCATCAGAGCGCATCAGTTATTTTTGCGGGATTGTGACGCATTATGAATCGCTAAGGCCACATTCAAATGAGGCAGCGGTGCAGCCTCACCTCACGCAGCACAAGTGGCAAAACTCGCTGGTAATTCTCTTTTATGAATGAGCCAAAGTGCTGCCGCTGTGCTATTCGCTCTTACCCTCATGATACGTCTTGCCCGGAGCAGTGGGCAGCCCTATCCACGGTACCTGGGGAGCAATTGAGGGTTAGGTGCCTTGCTCAAGGGCACTTCAGTCATGGACTGTCAGTCGAGGAGAGCAAACCAGCAACTTTCCGGTCACAGGGCTGGTTCCCTAACCTGAGATTTTTCACCATATCACACTAAGGTATCTAAATATTGAGCTTTGAAGGTCATGAACTGTAACTGCACCTGACCGTTGTAGCATAAAGTTACTGAAATTCATCTTTATGACATACTGCCACATGATTACAGGTCAGACTGACATGGGCGGTGTCTTTCTGGCAAGATTTATTTCCAATTCAGTACCAATTCTGCTGAACTTTGGCTTTTAAAAGATGACCACACCCTGCCTGCCATCAAAATGTGGCTCATGTAATACTGTGTTTACAACTTTGGAAATTCTCCCCCCCAGTTAAAACTTCATTATCTGTCCCACTTACTGAATTACAGTAATGAAGTCTGCAGAATAAAACATAAGACAGAGCGAGAGGGTGGTAAGAGGACTTGGAGTAGCAGGGATGTACGTATGCTTTTTGAGCACGGGTGCTATAAAAGTTTCAAGAATTTTGTTTTTAGTGTGAGAAAACCCACAGTAGCAGTGATATATTTTTGTTTGAAGCCACACATTTCAAGCACAACAGTTAGTAACAGGCTGTTATTTAAACGTGATTTTTAATTTACTCAGATTATTCTGAAGAAACAGGCTAATAATAGTATATAGGCTAAAGACAGCAGAGATGCCTTTGGGAAGACTTACACCAATGAGCCAAAACATTGTGATTATTATTATGATATGATACATTATGATAGTACTATCACCGATGAAGCCAATAACAACGTCACACATGTCAAGGTCTGGGATATATTAGGTGGTGAGCATACAATCAGCCCTTCGATGTGCAAAGGCTATCCTGTCTGGATCTAACTCACAGAAGGGCTGCTCTGGCACAACACACAGTGCCTTCCAGCTTGCTGGGGCTGTATAGCCTCAGATCAGTCACAGTGCCCATGCTGACCCCTTGTCCACCGCCCAAAACATCTACAATAGGCACACAAGCATCTGATCTAGACCTTGGAGCATTGGAAGGAGGTGCGCTGTTTATCTGGGGAAGGGAGGTCATACTGCACAAATTGTTCAGAACATGAAAACTTCACGTTGCCCTGCTCAATCATGGGGCACACATGGGCTGGAGATTAGGGAACAGGCCCTGAGACCAGAAGGTCGCCGGTTCGATCCCCAGAGCCGACGGTACGTGACTGTGACTCCTTAAGCAAGACACCTAACCCCCAACTGCTCCATGGATGCTGTGGATAGGGCTGCTCATCACTCCGAGCAAGTGTGCTCACTGCCCCCTAGAGTGTGTGTGTGTGTGTGTGTGTGTGTGTGTGTGTGTGTGTGTGTGTGTGTGTGTGTGTGTGTGTGTGTGTGTGTGTGCTCACTAGTGTGTATGTGTTGTTTCACTTCACGGATGGGTTAAATGTGGAGGTGAAATTTCCCCATTGTGGGATTAATAAGGGTCTCTTAATCTTCATCTGGTCAAGCATCTGTGGAATGTCCTAGCACAAGACGTTCGATCCATGGTGGCCCCACTGCTTAAAGATCTGATGCTAATGTCATGGTGCCGGATACCACAGGACGCCTTCAGAGGTCTAATGGAGTTTAGATTTGTTCTCTATTGTATGTACCACCGAATGGACTACTACTACTATAACCTATGAACCTGTATCGCAACCCACACAAGGATGTTGAGCAGATGACTTGGGCATCTGGGAAATGCTGTTCAATATTGCTCACACTAGATGGTTAGAACAGCTCCTGAGTAACTGACTACAACTTCCATGAGTATGTAGACAAAACATCTGAATGAAGATGTACATAGTATGTACGTGTGCAACTGCATCTTTCACGCAAGAAAAACCTCTACTAGCATGCTGTACATCACTGCCCCCCATGTGGTGTTTGATCTCCCTGCCTTTGCACCTTGCTACACCAATAACAGCCCTTGGATAAGACTCCCAACGCTATAGTGCCATCCCCTGTGCCATCATTACACTGTAAATCATGCGAGCATCTGCCAAATGCCATAAACACAAATGCAAGAGTGTTCATGTATGAGAATGTTTGTGTATGATCACCTGTTAGCCATACGGTACATCCTCTAAATCCTTCTCTAGTTCCCACCACCTGCCCTCTCTTACTGCGGCTGACGCTGTGGGACTGATACACAACATTAGTGGACCTCTGGATATCCTGCAACACACACACACACACACACACACGTCATGTGGACTCATACAGCAATGCTATTATCATAGAGGAAGATTAACTCGAAAGAGGCCCTGAATATTCGATTGTAACTCCCATTAGGATGAAGCAATCCGAACCAAACAAATTCCCTAGATATCTTGATGTGTGTATGATCAATTGCATTACATGCGATGCTGGAAGTGATCTCTGTTTTCTGCCAGACACATGAAGGTGTACAGGGGTCTGCACCCGGAAGGTGTAAACAGAGGTGAAACCTCGCGACGGCTGTCCGGTGCCGACCTCATCGCTCCGACGCAGGGGCATCCCAGCTTGTTCAAAGCTCCATATACTGCGGAGCACATTGCATGTCGTTGTGTTCAGATGGCTTCATCCTAGAGAGAGTTATTACAGAATATTTGGGGCCTCTTTCGAGTGAATCTCCCTGTAGAATGAAATCAGAAGAGGAAGAGGGGAGATGAGTCCAACTCCTGAAAACAACCCCACACCATGATCCCCCCTCCACCAAACTTTACACTCGGCACAATGCAGTCAGACAAGTACCGTCTCCTGGCAACCGCCAAACCCAGACTCGTCCGTCAGATTGCCAGACGGAGAAGCGTGATTGGTCACTCCAGAGAACACGTCTCCACTGCTCTAGAGTCAGTTCATTTCCTCACTCTTGCCTAAACACTAAATAGAATTAAATACAGTTTGCCATTGTGTGACTTCTGACATCCTATGGTTTAAATTCTGCTGTATAAAGTGGAGCTTGTATATATTTCTGTACCTGCACTCATATTTGCTTGACTTACTGCTTATATATAAAGTGTTTTTTGCGCAGAGTGTATAGTTAGTTTTGGATAAATGACCTTCAGACTTTCCAAGTTTTTATACTTATCATGTGAAGTCCATAAAACATACACTGTAAACTTAAGACACCAAATATGACTTGGCTGATTGACTGCATTTAAGGAAACTGGGGGAAATAATCATTTTACCAAACTTTCACTTCACTTGATTCTACAGTAATAACTGTAAAGTGGAGTTACACGAGTTTCTTAGTGCACTCTACATGTGTGCATTATTTATATGTGTGTGTGTGTGTGTGTGTGTGTGTGTGTGTGTGTGTGTGTGTGTGTGTGTGTGTGTCTGTATTTGGACAGAGGAGGGAATCGGCCACATCATCAGTTTCCAGCAGCAGTACACTGACCACATTGTCCAGCTGGCATCACTCTTAGACTAGAAATTAATACCGGTGCCTCTTGCATCCTGACACAAACACTCCCAGAGCACCTCCACTCACACTAACATCAACTCCAGAAATTAGTACTTTCTGTTTGACCTGTATTCAATTGAAAACACTCCAAAAACACATAAATGTATATTTATTTATTGTGTAAATTTGTGACGAGAGCAAATTTACTACTGTGTTACATCACCTTTGCTTTTAACATAACTTAATAAACATTTAGGGATTGAATACACCAACTGATCCAGCTTTGAGAATAACATTTTTAGCAATCATTAAATTATACAAGTCTTAAGGTGTGCACAGTGTGTTCACTATCTTGTTTTCAACGGGTACCCGTTTATGCAGCCACTATGTGACTCGGCACGGCACTCTCAGGCTGAAATAAGCATGGATGTGCCTGAAAAAGACGTTGTCTAGAAGGCAGCATATCTTGCTCCAAAATTGTTACCCACATCATGGGCACTAATCAGATTTCTGCTTTGCAACCAGCCAATAAACTCACAGAAGATGATGTGACAAACATAATGTGCATCTTTTTTTTTTTAAATTCATCAAGCATGTAGTTGGTTTAACTGTCACTCCAAAAGTGTTTTGCTGCATCTCAGTTATTTGTTTTTGCAGTTTGTTTTGCACATGCTGAGACCGAGAAATCAGAAAGAAATCAGAGTAAGGTCCAATCCCCACGAGGCGAGGTTTCTGGCCATTTCCAATATGCCGCCTCCAGCTGTGGTGAGCTCACTTGTGTGTCACATGACAGGACAGGTGAATCATATTTAAAATAGCCTGAAAAAATAATCAGGAATTGTTTTCCTGCTTTGTCTCCAGACTAGAGCAATAACGGTACATCACACTGACATTTGCCGTTTATCCAAAGGAGACTGAAAAGCACCAGAACTCAGATTCATTCACAACTTCAGTTTTACTACCCCTCCACCTTAACAACAATCAGGACAACCCTACCCCTCCACCTTAACAACAATCGGGACAACCCTACCCCTCCACCTTAACAACAATCAGGACAACCCTACCCCTCCACCTTAACAACAATCAGGACAACCCTACCCCTCCACCTCAACAACAATCGGGACAACCCTACCCCTCCACCTCAACAACAATCGGGACAACCCTACCCCTCCACCTCAACAACAATCGGGACAACCCTACCCCTCCACCTCAACAACAATCGGGACAACCCTACCCCTCCACCTCAACAACAATCAGGACAACCCTACCCCTCCACCTCAACAACAATGGGGACAACCCTATCCCTCCACCTTAACAACAATCAGGACAACCCTACCCCTCCACCTTAACAACAATCAGGGCAACCCTACCCCTCCACCTTAACAACAATCAGGGCAACCCTACCCCTCCACCTTAACAACAATCAGGGCAACCCTACCCCTCCACCTTAACAACAATCAGGACAACCCTACCCCTCCACCTTAACAACAATCAGGACAACCCTACCCCTCCACCTCAACAACAATCGGGACAACCCTACCCCTCCACCTCAACAACAATCGGGACAACCCTACCCCTCCACCTTAACAAAAATCAGGACAACCCTACCCCTCCACCTCAACAACAATCGGGACAACCCTACCCCTCCACCTCAACAACAATCGGGACAACCCTACCCCTCCACCTTAACAAAAATCAGGACAACCCTACCCCTCCATCTCAACAACAATCGGGACAACCCTAGCATCTTGGTCTGGAGCTGCATGAGTGCTGCCGGCACTGGGGAGCTGCAGTTCATTGAGGGAAACATTAATTCCACCATGTACTGTGACCTTCTGAAGCAGAGCGTGATCCCCTCCCTTCGGAAACTGCGCCACATGGCAGTTTTCCAACTCGATAACGACCCCAAACACACCTCCAAGATGACAACTGCCTTGCTGAAGGTAAAGGTGATGGACTGGCCAAGTATGTCTCCAGACCTAAACCCAATTGAGCACCTGTGGGGCGTCCTCAAGCAGAAGGGAGGAGGAGCGCAAGGTGTCTAACATCCACCAGCTCCGTCATGTCATCATGGAGGAGTGGAAGAGGATTCCAGTAGCAGCCTGTGCAGCTCTGGTGAATTCCATGCCCAAGAGGGTTCAGGCAGTGCTAGATAATAATGGTGGTCACACAGGATATTGACACTTTGAGCACAATTTGGAAACGTTCACTGTGAGGTGGACTCACTATTTAGACATTAAAGGCTGTGTGTAGAGTTCTTTTCAGAGGACAGTAAATCTGCACTGCTATACAAGCTGCACACTGACCACTTTAAGTTATATCCAAGTTTCATTTCTATAATGTGATCCCATGAAAATATATAATAAAATATTTGGAGAAATGTGAGGGGTGTGCTCACTTTTGTGAGGTACTGTATCTTCAATATTGGAGCTAAACCAATATTGAAGAAGGTTCTACAATAAACTATTTCACATCAAACCACTCTGAACCACTCTGACTCTGCTCGTATCTTGACAATTGAATTCTGCAGAAATTTGGAAACAAATTGGTGCAACTTTTCTTCAATATCCCATCTTAAGGCTTATTAATCAAAATTTACATGGATCGCAATGCAAACACTGTTATTCTCAAGTTATAGAAGCGTATATCAGAAGTCTAGACCAGCCAGTTGGTGCTGGCAATTTAAGGGGTTAAACACTCGAAAGGTTTGTGTGCAGATGAGCTCAGACATCACAACAAGGTGATATAGGCTGTGGGCTTTGGCATTACTCCCTGTTAATAATTGCCTGTTAAAGTGTCTTCATGTCCCACTATCAAAACAAAGCCAAAGGTGACAGCTGAGTTAAACACTGGCCCAGAGCTTCCCAACCTGCTCAAACTTGTGGCCCACAAGATCTTTAACATGCAAACAAACACATATAATACAAAAATTAATGTAGCCTGTATTGCTTGGCTTTATAATGTAACACTAAAGATAACTGAACATTTTCTGGCTCACCTAATGAGTTTATCTGATGTTGTTTGGCAGCTACCAAGCGCTATGGCTAGCTGATGAAACAAGTTGTGAAAGAAGGCCTGGCTCAGTTTTGGTTTACATGCATTGTTATCCATAAGGGGAGCATTTGAGAATGTTCAAATTTTTTTCTTATTTATTTCTTAAAATATTTCCACTTATTTTTAAACTTTTCTATAGCTCAGCTCATTCAGAGCAGTTTGATGTGAAAGGGTTCATTGTAGAGAAACTTGTCAATGCAGATTTCTTTACAGTGGTGGTGATGGGAACCAGGGGTTGCAACATCTACAGCACAAAAATAGCCATTTTATTCCCTATCCAGTGACCAGTGAACCCACACGTGTCCTCTGACTTTTGCATGTAATGTTCAATAAGGTTCAGTTAAAGAAAATCTCCTCAAGCGAAGGTCCAGAACATCATAATGACTAACCTGCATTGTGACTAAGTGCCGTATACTGTTTACTGAAGTAGCCGAGTAGGAATATCAGCATCTTATACAGTCAACAACTGAACATCAGATCAAATAAAGTCCAGTTCAGTCAGATTTCAACAACATTTACTGAACATCAGATCAAATAAAGTCCAGTTCGGTCAGATTTCACCAACATTTACTGAACATCAGATCAAATAAAGTCCAGTTCGGTCAGATTTCAACAACATTTACTGAACATCAGATCAAATAAAGTCCAGGTCGGTCAGATTTCAACAACATTTACTGAACATCAGATCAAATAAAGTCCAGGTCGGTCAGATTTCAACAACATTTACTGAACATCAGATCAAATAAAGTCCAGTTCAGTCAGATTTCAACAACATTTACTGAACATCAGATCAAATAAAGTCCAGTTCGGTCAGATTTCAACAACATTTACTGTCAGTTTTCTCTTTTTAGATCACGTCGTGTGGAATAACTTCCCTCTGACTCACTTTCCTCTCTGACTGCTGTTTCTCTCCTCGTCCCTCCCCTGTGTGGCGTCACTCACTCGAGTCTCAGTGCTCATCGTAATGCACTGTTCTGATTGGCTGAGTAGCGTCACGTGATATTTACAACACATGCGATTGGTCTGAGAGTCTCCTGGGCCGTTAAAGCAACACTTCAAAGGCTAGAAGTTTTACACCGATTAAAACAGGACCACAACATTGAAATTAAACAATTATCCATAGTTTATCAGTTAAGGGTCCAGGTCAGTATAGGACACTGTCTGGGTCTGGACTCGGACCGCCGTCCACCTATTAGTGACCCTTGCATGAAACTTACCTTTGCAGTGGGTTTCCAGGACCAGGGCTGGGAAACACTGTTTTAGATGCATTAAACCACGTGGATGTTGGGTTACTCTTGCAGTCCTGACTCCAAATGACTTGTTTACTTTATATCAAGTTAACTGTTATCTTGTCCCTGTTCCTATTTCACTCCTTAGGATGGTTTTTGATTGTGTTCAAAATGATGTTCAGATTGTTGTAAACTGTCCACCTGTTGACAGGTGCTTAAACCGCCCCCTAGTGAAGCCTCTACTAAAAAAGAGTAGCATGGACCCTTTTGTACTGAATCGTTTTAGAGCAACTTCCAACCTTCCTTTTTCAGTCACAGACAAAGTTGTTGTTGAATAATTGAATGCATATCTAATATCAAACAAGTTATTCGAGAAGATTCGATCATGTTTTTGTGCTGTGAGACAGCATTGGTTTTTGCACTGATGCACAAAATGCTTCAATTCTGGTCTAACTGGCTCAGTTTCTGGTGCCACTGATCACATGATAATCTGCCACTGCTTATGCCACCCAGGCACAGTTTCTTCAAGAAAATGTAACATTTCTTGTGGAGTCGCACAAGGATCAGTATTAGGGCCTTTTCTTCTTTTTACTTTTTTCTTTCTGCACGTTTCCTCCAGGCCAGTGGTGTCCAATCTTATTCGCAAAGGGCCTTAGTCGCTGCAGGTTATCATTCCAAACGAGCAGGATAACATGTGATTCAACTTTTTTATTTAGTTGTCTTCAAACAACTGATCATGTGAGCCCCTGCTTCGCTGGAATGAAAACATCCAGCCACACCAGCTCTCCAGCTTTGTGGAAGAATGAACGCCCTTGCTCTAGGTGATGTCATTGGGAAACATATTGATTTTCATAGCTAAGCTATGAAACATGCAATTATAGATTTCCAGTCCTTCTGATGATCAAGACTCTGTTGACAGGCTTACCAGCTGTCAGTGGATGTCACAAATTTCCTAACACTAAACCAAGAAAAACCTGGAATACTGATCCTTGGTACTAAAACTCAGAGAACAATACTTTGTGAGAAGCTCGGCTCTTTAGGTTCATACACTAAACCTGAAATGCGAAGCCCTTTGTGTTATTTTAGATTCTAAGGTCTGTTTTAATGTCAGGCTCTTTTTACTGGGCTTCCTAAGAAAACATTCCATCCTCTACAGCTCATATAAAATGCAGCAGCACGGATCCAAACAAAGGAGCTCACATCAATCCCGTTTTGAAAGAGCTGCCCAGGCTGCCTGTATCTATCAGGATAGATTTTAAAGTTACGCTACTGTGTCTCTTTGGTATTTAGTTTCTTGTAAGATGGTTGAGCTTTATCATCTGTCTGTGAAGCACTTCTACTACAATTACAACAACTACTACCGCTACTACTACTACTACTACAACAACTACTACTACCACTACTACTATAACAACTACTACTACCGCTACTACTACTACAACTACTACCACTACTACCATTACTACTACTACAACAACTACTACCACTACTACCGCTACCATTACTACTACTACAACAACTACTACTACCACTACTACTACAACAACTACTACTACCACTACTACTACAACAACTACTACTACCACTACTACTACAACTACTACTACCGCTACTACTACTACAACTACTACCACTATTACCATTACTACTACTACAACAACTACTACCACTACTACCGCTACCATTACTACTACTACAACAACTACTACCACTACTACCGCTACCATTACTACTACTACAACAACTACTACTACCACTACTACTACAACAACTACTACTACCACTACTACTACAACTACTACTACCGCTACTACTACTACAACTACTACCACTATTACCATTACTACTACTACAACAACTACTACCACTACTACTGCTACCATTACTACTACTACAACAACTACTACTACCGCTACTACTACTACAACTACTACCACTACTACCATTACTACTACTACAACAACTACTACCACTACTACCGCTACCATTACTACTACTACAACAACTACTACTACCGCTACTACTACTACTACTACAACAACTACTACCACTACTACCGCTACCATTACTACTACTACAACAACTACTACCACAACAACTACTACCACTACTACCGCTACCATTACTACTACTACAACAACTACTACCACTACTACCGCTACCATTACTACTACAACAACTACTACCACCACTACTACTACTACAACAAGTACTACTACCACTACTACTACTACCACAACTACTACTACTACTAATAATAATAATAATAATAACTAGAAATGTGCCTTTCCTGAAGGAAACGCAGGATAGTTGCGCAGCGGATACTATGGAAGTCGATACTAGGAACGAGGGATGAAAAAAATACATATGGAAGAGTGCGGGTTAGTAACACGATGGATTTAATCTTGTGGACCTGCGCTGAATGAGTTCATGTACATTACTCTGCCTCCTCTAATTTTATGCTATGAAGAATATAAATCGGATAACAATATAGTTATAACTATAATATAGTTTTATATATATATATATATATAAACTATAATTACTTTAATAACTATAACTATAATGTTGCAGAACTGCTGGAATTTGCTTCAGTCTTGAGCGTCAATGTTAGTGTTGGATCCATAGGCGGATTCTTTGACATAAGAAGCCAATCAGGACAAGCCTCTCAGTGTCTCTCAGGTAACTGGACCTGTCTATGGATCAATGGCCACGTCACCTGTGGTCAGACTGTCAAACTAAGAGGGCCAGGTTCAACTAAGAGCCCCAAAACAATGGAGAAAGCTTCTGATGTGAGTTAACTCTGAAAGACATTACAAGCAGCAAAATAATGTTGACTTCTAATCACTTTAAGCTGCAACATCATACACTGATTAGCCAGTTTAACCTTCCACGGCTTTAACTGCAGTGCTACTGTATATCGCTGCTGTCGGAAGAAAACCTCGGATCTCCATTTTTCAGTTTTTGGAATATGTGAAATTGCTCTTTATACACTGTGTAAATTTCATGATGAATGGACTAAAAGAAATAACCCAAAATGGCTTGGAAAGAATTCTGGTTCCATAGACTTACATTAAAAGTAAAGTAGGTTTTTTCCTTCTCCTGTAAAGTTACTCTTTCGGAGATATGAGGTTTTCTTCCGGCAACAGCGATATGTAAAATACAACGGTAAAGCATATTAAGTCATACTCGAGTAAAAGTACTGTTACTTTAATGAAATAATGACTTAAATGACAGCAAATTAAGCTTGAGTAGGAGGTACCAGGTCAAAAATAGTAAGTTACCTATAGACTTGCATGGAACTTCTTACATCCAGCATCTATCAGCACAGAAACCAACGTTTCTCAGGCTCTATAATTATATCTCTTTTTGTCCTTGTAGTCTAAAGTGAAGGGGAACTCCACTAATTTTTCAGAATGGCTTGGTGTGAAATGCTCTGTTCTAGAGAAACTCGCCAAATCAGAACTGTTCACAGTGGTGGTGATAGGAACCAGACGTCTGACGAGCTTAAAGGCCTCTGAAATCTCCATCTCCCTTAGATACATGCTGCCTGATGTCTGACACGATGTTTTATTCCAGCTTTGTGATAAAGCTTTGGCGTAAAAAATGTATTACATCCATTCATGGCAGGGGGGTACAGGTAGGACGATGTAAGACAAAACAGCCCCCCATAAAAACATGTTTTTCAGATTTATGCCAATTTTCCCATCATAAACATCCGAAGACTCGTGTAGGATCACAGGTGGTTTCGGATTTTAAATAAAATGGCTATATCTGTGTTGTAGACACGGTGACGCCTGGTTCCCATCACCACCACTGTAAAGCGTGGTTGGATAGTGTAGTGGGTAACACCTTTGCCTTGTATGCTGTAGACTGGGGTTCAATCCCCTGCCTGGGTAAGCACCTTGCACTATACCAATAAGAGTCCTTGGGCAAGACTCCTAACACCACCTTAGTCTACCTGTGTAAAATAACCAAATTGTAAGTCGCTCTGGATAAGAGCGTCAGCCAAATGCCATAAATGTAAATGTAGAAGGTAAAGAAATCAGCCTGTAAGCTTCTCCACAATGAACCACTTTGCATTAAGCCAGTCAAACTGGCAGATGTTTACTTTAATAAGGCTCTACAGTGAAAAGTGGGAGTAAGAGTAAAGCAGGGCAGGTTTCTGGAACTGGAGCAAAGAAGAAATTAAGACTGTTTTCCTCACAAATATTCATTTTCAGCAGCAAAGCAAGAAAATGCAGCTACTTCTCACCTCAGAACCAGGAATGGGAATGAAAGGCTCCACTGATTCAGCTCAGCTCAGTGAAACACAAGCCTTCTCCCTCTTCAGAGCTTCTTTATGGACATCACTCGTTTAATAAAACCTCTAAATGAAATGCCTCACAGCTTTCTGGGGGGTAAAAAGACGCTAAAGGCTCAGGGAGGTTAGCTGTGACTGAATGTAAACAGAGCAGAGCGGACTAATCTCGGGAATCTTACCGTTTTCTGCTTCTTGTTTCCGGACATGTCGAGGCACTCGGACTGCACTTGGGACCCGGAGAGCGGAGTGTGTGTGGAGCTATTGCCTGGACGCGACTACTACGAGGACACAGAGGCTTTATAAAAGACTGTGGAGACACGTAGCCGTCCAGCAGCCCTCCCCTATTCCCCTATTCCCCAATGCCCTCCTCCTGAGCTGTAATCTGCATGCGGGTGAATGGAGATCACTGTAACCGCCGTGAGGAGCTCCACCAACAAACCAGAGCAGAACTTGGTTTAGTCTGAGATTAACTAGCTTTGCTTTCTAACTGGAACTGGCTTCATGGTTTCCAAAAGAGGACGAAGAACACAAACCATGTACCTGAGCTAAAGCAGAGACCCCCAAGGTAAAATATTCCTCCAGTAGAAGTAGAAGTTCCTCCCTTTAGACCTCCACTTGAGTAAAAGTACTAAAGTATTTCCCTTCAAATGTACTTAAGTATAAAGTAAAAGTACTAAAAGAGTAATTCTGGCTCTGATCTGGTCCTGTTATCATTTTTATAACCAGACTGGCTTCATGAACTCATTTCAGGTGAAAGTCCTCCAGCGTCTCTCTTGGTAAACCAGTCTTTTAATAGAACGTCATTAATTAGTGACGCTGACGTCTATTAAAATGATCAGAAGCACAAAACACTGAAGGTAAACAGTTTCCATCAGGGAGAACCGAGTGGCTCTGAAATCACTTTTTACACACAAGTAAAGTTTCAGTTTCAGATTTATTTGCAACTTAGTTCCAAGTTTAAGTTGAATAAAAACTGGCTTTAAACTCAGGATCACAGATGAGCTCCTTTACTATGTTGATCTGTAGGCGTCTGTTCATAAACATCAACCAGCCCAAACTCATTTACTATAAAATGAAATGGTGTTTGTAGAAATTCAGAAAAAAGCCGCGTCAGTCTCGACTGCATATGTGGACATATTTCTATATTGAGCTCTATTTACACAAAGTTAGGTTAGTTCATCATTTATGTTGAACAGACTCTCCCAAAGTATTACGCTGCTGCGCTGACGTTGAACCGCGTGCTGCACTGGGTCGGTATGACCAACAGGTCAAAACCAGCTCTAAACAAAGTGACCGCTGGGCCCTGATTGGTGCTCTGGCTTTGCGCTTCTTTCGTTTTGACATGTTACGTTTTTATACACACAGAAACCAAAAGGAACGACGTAAATGAAATGTAGTGGAGTGAAAGGAAAAAGTCCAGAACGGAGGAACTTCAGTACAGATACACCAAAAACACTAAAGTACAGAAACTAATTACATTTACTCAGTTACTCAGTTACTGTCCACCATTGCTAGTTTCTTGTAGGACACCTTTAGATCCCATTAGGAAACCACCCAGTTAGCAAAATTGGTCGGGCTCACTTGTGGACCACATCCTTGGTTTGCTCTGGCCTGGTATATGGCTGGGTCCTCAGCCCTGATCTGGCCCAAACACTGTAACATGAGTAGAACTATAGTATATGGCCCAAATCTGGTCTCAGTCTGGCCCAACTACATCATTGGTCCACAATATTCACGCCAGAATTGTCCCACAAATGTAGACACAAGGCTAAATGTTATGAAGCTGTCCAGGATCTGCTGGATCCAGGATCCACTGTCGGCCCACTGATGGCAGAGCTGGTGTTTTGCTCAGTGTTTTCTGGGCGGCCCACCGGCGTGTATTAGAAACAAATCCACTTATCATTTTTCCCCCACAGTCCGATTTACTTACTTTCCTTCCTTTTATTTAATTATGTGTTGTAAATGAGCAGTTTAGTAACTTTTATTCCAGCTCAGCGTCACCAACGTTTTCTAAAACATCATTTCAAATCAGGCCTAGTCATTATTTTTCCCTCTCCGTTGTTTGTAATATCCGTCATGGCTTATTTTCCAAAATAAAAGTCTCTGTGTATTTAAAATCTATTTGAGGAGATTAAAAACTAGTGAGAGCTTTTATGTAGGACCGTAATCTGGGTGGTCTGCTAGTTTAGCTGCTCACCCATTATGGTCTTGCTGGTTTTTCTAGCAGGGACGTGCTGTCCTCAAGGCTGTTTCGTGTAACGTAAGAGGGAATTCCACCATTTTTTCAGAATTTCTGAATAATTCAGCCCTTGAGGTATAAACAACATCATTCATTGCAGAGAAACTTACAGACTCAGATGTCTTTACAGTGGTGGTGATAGGAACCAGGGGTCACCATGTCTATTACACAGATATAGTCATTATACTTACTGTCTAAAACTAAAATACTGAACCTACAAGAGTCTTTGTTTAAATAAATATATTTAAATAAATATATTTTAAGCCAAAACCATCATAAAACATCATATCAGGCAACAAGCAGCATATCTAGCCGGTTTTAAAGTCTTCAGACGTCTAGTTCCCATCAACACCAGTGTGAGCAATTCTGACTCGGTACGTTTCTCCAGAACAGAGAATTTCACTCCAAAACACTCCGAATGACTGTTTGCGTCTCAACCATTTAATTGATAGACTTTTTGGAAAATTGGTGGCGTTCCTTTGCCTGTCCCAGACACCTCTATCTACACTTTGCCTTGTGCTATAATCATTAAACGCTTATTATTATTCTGTTGTAATAAAAGACGTATTTTACTTTACCGTGTCAACGCCAGGTCCTTTTTAAAGAGTCATTCATTACAGGCTATGAAAACTGCACTCCGGAATTCACCCATGTGAAATATCTGGAACATTCCACAAGCCACATGTGCAACAGGAAATTACAGTATCTGAATTTCCTGAAGAGCCTGGGAGGAAGAAAAATACACTTTGTTTTTTTTCTTTATTTACAATGACATCGACTAACAAGGTCGCTTTTAGAAGTACGACGCTGTCGCCCAAATCAGACACACACAAATCCATCCCAGTGGTCATCGGGCGGAAGGCAGGATACACCCTGGACACGTCGCCAGTCCATCGCAGGGCAGACAGGCACATTCACTCACACCTAGGGGCAATTTACCACGTCCAGTTAGCCTGACAGCATGCCATCAGACTGTGGGAGGAAACCCACGCAGACACAGGGAGAACATGCACGCAGAAAGGACCGTGGTCACCCGGCCGGGGAATCGAACCCAGGCCCTTGCTGCTGCGAGATGACAGTGCTGCCCACCATGCCGCCTGCCAAAATCACAGAGAAAGTAAATTATTCTTTAAAAAAAAAGGTTTTAAGTAAGTCAGTATGTCTCTAATGTTACTGCACTGTTTGCTAGTGAACCACATTTTTGTGTATTTGTAAATTCTGTGCTAAAAAACTCAACCATGTTACTCATATAAGCCATTATCAGTAAATAAACCTGTTTTCATGTAAACTCAAAGTTCTTTAGATTGATGGAGAATGTGTTTTTACATGGCTCTTCTTTTGTTACGATGTCAAGCTTGTAATAGTTCTCTCATTCTCCTTTTGCAGAGCCCTTTCATGAAAGAACCCTGCAATCATGCAAAAGGTTCTTGAGCGTTTTTGGTTCTATATCTCAGCATTTCTTTCCTAAAGAATCCTTGAAGAACCATAATTTTAAGGGGCATCTAATCTAACTTGGTAGCTACATTGACTATGAGGCTAATGCGGTTACCGGCCCACCAGCCTTAGGCCGAGTCCCATTTCTTCTTTTTACCCCCGCTCCTTGTTTTCAGTGGTTGGTTAGTGTAGTGGGCAACACCTCTGCCTTCTACGCTGGAGACTGGGGTTCAATCCCACATCTGGGTAAACCCCCTACACTATACCAATAAGAGTCCATGGGCAAGACTCCTAACACCGCCGTCGTCTACCTGCGTAAAATCATCAAATTGTAAGTTGCTCTGGATAAGCGCGTCTGCCGAAATGCCTAAAATGTTTTCGAGTTTCCCCTGGGCCTTTGGAACTGAGTTACACTTCTTCAGTGATGTGAAGCTGAAGTCAGATATTCTCCAGATTCTTGTTCGAATTTTCCCGTTCCACCTTAAATGGTGCAGCAGTTACATTCTGGCGCTTCAGACTACCGAGACGTTCACATGCTATTAGTGATTTTTATGCTTCCTGTGAAGAAAAACGACCAAAATCCACTGAAACCACATTAAACTAAGATAAAACGGTGGTGATCGTGATTTTTTAACAGAGAAAATTCTCACATTTGTGGGTTTCTTTGGTCTCTTGTTCTCCGTCTCGCCGGTTTCTCTGTTTTTCTCATATCTCTCTGTTTGGAGTCTCTGAAAAACCTGTTTACCCAGATAACTGGACACTTTGCTTGATCTCATCCTGGATTTCCAGTAGATCACCTGTTACCAAGCTATCACCAAGACTTGTGTCTAACCCGCTCCAGGGCAGGTTAACCCCTTGAAATCTCAGGCTCATTACATACTAAGGCTTATTATTCAGTAAATACTGGGACTTCAGCGCAAACAGGCTGAGCTGTTCTTAGGATACAGAACTTTTGGACCATAAACTGCTCTTGAACCAATCATGGCTGAGCTCCTGACATATCAGGGACCAACTTTTAGCGTAGGTGGTCATTTTCAAGTCATTTTTTTTCACAGGTGGACAGTAACTGAGTAACTGAGTAAATGTAATTAGTTTCTGTACTTTAGTATTTTTGGTGTATCTGTACTGAAGTTTCTCCGTTCTGGACTTTTTCCTTTCACTCCACTACATTTCAGAGTCTAATATCCGACTTTTTCCTCCTACATTTTGAGAAATCTGTCGTTCCTTTTGGTTTCTGTGTGTATAAAAACGTAACATGTCAAAACGAAAGAAGCGCAAAGCCAGAGCACCAATCAGGGCCCAGCGGTCACTTTGTTTAGAGCTGGTTTTGACCTGTTGGTCATACCGACCCAGTGCAGCACGCGGTTCAACGTCAGCGCAGCAGCGTAAAACTTTGGGAGAGTCTGTTCAACATAAATGATGAACTAACCTAACTTTGTGTAAATAGAGCTCAATATAGAAATATGTCCACATATGCAGTCGAGACTGACGCGGCTTTTTTCTGAATTTCTACAAACACCATTTCATTTTATAGTAAATGAGTTTGGGCTGGTTGATGTTTATGAACAGACGCCTACAGATCAACATAGTAAAGGAGCTCATCTGTGATCCTGAGTTTAAAGCCAGTTTTTATTCAACTTAAACTTGGAACTAAGTTGTAAATAAATCTGAAACTGAAACTTTGCTTGTGTGTAAAAAGTGATTTCAGAGCCACTCGGTTCTCCCTGATGGAAACTGTTTACCTTCAGTGTTTTGTGCTTCTGATCATTTTAATAGACGTCAGCGTCGCTAATTAATGACGTTCTATTAAAAGACTGGTTTACCAAGAGAGACGCTGGAGGACTTTCACCTGAAATGAGTTCATGAAGCCAGTCTGGTTATAAAAATGATAACAGGACATCAGAGCCAGAATTACTCTTTTAGTACTTTTACTTTATACTTAAGTACATTTGAAGGGAAATACTTTAGTACTTTTACTCAAGTGGAGGTCTAAAGGGAGGAACTTCTACTTTTACTGGAGTGATATTTATCTTGGGGGTCTCGACTTTAACTCCAGTACATAGTTTGTTTACTTCATCCACCTCTGTTTTTTTTTTCCAACTTTGTGACATCACTTTTATCAGCGGAAGAATGAAATCATACTACATAGATTTTAAGAATGTGAAGCAATTACTCTACTGAGCACTGACAGAGTAGCATTGGTGACACCATTGTTCTTTACAGAAACGACTATGTAAATATGCTCTTCAATGCCTTACTTTAAGCATATTTACACAGTATCAATTCTTGCTCCTTTTTTTTTTTAAGCAAGCTGCTCGAATCCACAGCTGTTCATCATAAAAGTCAAGCTTTCATGTCCGTGCGCACAAAGATGAATTGTACCTTACGCCTCTAAAACTGGGCTAATATGAAGTCAGGATCCACTGTGTTAAAACCAGTTAACTGCGGCTGATCCGTTAGGCCTGAAATTTAAACTCTAAGCTGAATGTGTTTTCTTTGACAGGCCACAGGTCAATGTCACACTATAGACTGGCCAGTGTGTTTACCTTTGCTCACACAGGGGCTGAAATAATAAACAAAACATCTGCCTTCCATCATGGGGCCTGTTACAATACAAAAATGCACTAAATAAAACAGATTTTTCAGACCAAGACTTGGAGCAGCATGTTTATGAGTGACTGCCTTATATAAAGGAATATTTGAGCGTTTTTAACCTCATTTGACAAACCTGTGGCGCGTAATCATTCATTTATAAGCATTTCTTTAGTTTCCCTGCACTTTGAAGAGAACTAGACGCCCATTTACTTGAAACTCACTGATAACAGAAGCCGCTGGGTAGATGCAACACATTTTTACAGAATACTTTCTCGAATACTTCCCTTATCAGTGTTTGTAAATGAAGATGCGCATCTTCCTAATTAGTTTGAACTCGTTACCAGTGTAGTAATGAGGGCGGAGCGCTACTGTAGTGATAGCGAAAGAAAACAAGACTACTCTTCACTGTGCTGCTAGTGTTCAGAAGTTAAATTCATAATAAAAGCTTCAAGTTGCTCTCGATGTCTAATTGGACTTGCTGTATTACATAATGGTCTCAAATCAAACTGTAGGTGGACCACGAGAAATGAAATTTGGGATAAAAAGCCAGTCAACATCTCTCTGGGCACTGCAGTCGTTCCAAAGTCCACCGTCATCATCCCTGTGCCGAAGAAGTCTCCAGTGTCCTGCCTCAACGACTACCATCCCGTTGCACTCACTCCCATCATCATGAAGTGCTTCGAGAGGCTTGTCATGAGGCACAATAAAGACAAGCTTCGTCCCTCAGTGGACCCACTGCAATTTGCATATCGCCCCAACCGCTCAACAGACGATGCCATCTCCACACTCCACCTGGCTCTCACCCACCTGGACAACAGAGACACCTACGTCAGAATGCTGTTCATAGACTTCAGTTCAGCTTCAACACCATCACTCCTCAGCAGCTGATTGGAAAACTGAGCCTGCTGGGCCTGAATGCCTCCCTCTGTAACTGGGTCCTGGATCTCCTGACTGAGAGACCTCATTTAGTCAGGAGAGGTAATAACATCTCCAGCAACACCACACTGAGCACTGATGCCCCTCAGGGCTGTTTGATCTGAACTGATCTAACCCCCCAACACACACACACACACACACACACACACACACACACACACACACACACACCTCTTTTGATGCTCTACTTGCACCATCTGGAACGTTGCTCCTACACTGTGTCTACACTGTTTGACTCAGGTTTTACTCATAACTGGGTTTTTGTATGTCATCTGACTGCGTGACTCACAGATCACAGCATGTTTGCACACGATGTCTGCACGTTCACACTTTGTACTTTTTGTTCCTTGTTGCTCCGTGATGTTCCTGGAGGAGCGTAACATCGCTCCACTGTGTACTTGTACATTGACGGAATGACAATAAAAGCCTCTTGACTTGACTTGACTTGACAGTTCCACCCTCGCAAAAACCTTTTGGTCCAACATCCTTTGGTTTTACGGTACAGGGGGCTAATTTAGGGAATTCACTTCCAAATGAGTTTTTAGGATTGGAATCACTGGTAACACTTCACTGTATATAAGGCTATATGACACCTACATAAGCTTGTCATAACAACTGACATAACACTTTTAACATTTTACACCAACCATCTCCATGTCCACCTTCACTACATCCATAAACCTTCTCTGAGGTCTACCTCTTCTCCTTCTACCCGGCAGCTCCATCTCCAACATTCTTTGCCCAATATATCCACTATTCCTCCTCAACACATGTCCAAACCATCTCAACCTGGCCTCTCTGGCTTTATCTCCAAACTGCTCCACCTTCTCTGTCCCTCTGATCTGCTCATTTCTAATCTTGTCCATCCTTGTCACTCCCAACGAAAATCTCAGCATCTTCATCTCTGCCACCTTCAGCTCAGCCTCCTGTCTTTTAGACAGAGCCACAGTCTCCAAACCGTACATCATAGCAGGACGCACTGCTGTCTTGTAGACCTTCCCTTTCACTCTTGCTGCTATCCTTCTGTCACACATCAGCCCTGACACCCGTCTCCACCCACTCCATCCTGCCTGCACCCTCTTCCTCACCTCTTTTCTACACTGTCCATTGCTCTGGATGGTTCACCCAAGATATTTGAAGTCATCCACCTTTACGACCTCTACTCCTTGCATCTTCACCTTTCCACCTGCCTACAAGCAAAAATAAAATACTTTGCAGTAAACGCTAAATGGTCTTAAACACTGGAGTTAAAGTAGAACTGCTATTTCACCTTTTAACCCTAAAGGTTGGTGCACAGACTGCTGGTCACCATAGCAACACAGATAACAATCCTGCCTAGCTAGCATCTATTGAAAAGGCAAAGAGAAAGACTGAAGAGGAACATTGCATTTAGAGACGAATGGACTTATCTTCTTATGAATGGACTTAACTAGAGGAACATTGCATTTAGAGACTTATCTGCATTAATAGGCACTCAGCTGGTTTCCTGATACGTTTAATTTGAAACGAGAAACTGTGAAACCCTAAAATGTCATGAAGCTAAAGTAAAATATCCCATTACATCATAAATGGTGCCTGTGGCAAGAAGCTGGAGAATGTGGAGCGACTTCAGCCAAAATTCCAACACCGAGACATTTTACAGGAAACTGTTCTACTTTCGCGGAAAAGTTTCCTGCTGGAGATGCGAGAAAAGCGGCTACAGCTGAGCTGAAGCTTAAAGCAGAGTAACGCAAGTCTGAGATTTTGTTTAAATGAAATTTGTTATCCTGCAGTAAGACATTAGCCCACGCCAAGACATCTTTACAGCCAAGATGGCAAGATGGAGATAAAACGTTGTGGCTTGATTTTTGCTGAAAGGCCAAAACGGCTCTTCTTAACATTTCGGTTGCCGACCTCGATTTAAAGACAAGTTGAAAAGTTCACAAAAAGCAGCCAGTTTTATAAACGTTTATAAATCTTTCTTTTCTTTAATGTTAAAAACACGTCACTTTTCCTTTCTATGGAGGACACCGTTGAGGGAAGGGTGTTTTAGTAAAAGCCCATCTTGGGACAAACATGGCAAATTATTGCAACGCTACAAATGTTATGCTATCTAGCATGAGACAACTCTTTATTAGACAACTGCATAATTTCATATATTAATGTCGTGCTTCAAGTCAGTGGATTATCTATCTATACTTGACAAAGCCGTTGCCATGTTTACTTTAACTTTATTTTAATGCTTATTTATCAGGCTGTTCATAACGAGGCTCCAGCCTACATCACTGAGCTCCTACGTCCTCTTCATAGTGCGAGAACTTTAAGGTCTTTAAATCAGGGGCTACTAACTTTTCCTCCTACTAACCTAAAATCAAAGGGGGACCCGGCTTTTGCAGTTTATGCTCCAAAGTTGTGGAATAATCTTCCTACTGATGTCAGACTCCCTGAATCAGTTGAGGTTTTTAAAAAATGTTTAAAGACTCATTTTTATTCTCTCGCTTTTGATCAATGTGCTTTATAAGTCGGTGTGCATTTGAGTATTTAAACTGGGTGTATTGCTTATTTGAGTATATGATCATAATGATCTTAATTGTCTTGTATTTTATTTGTAGGTACTTTGTAAAGCACTTTGTGAGTCACTCTGGAAAAGTGCTATAGAAATAAAGTTTTACTTACTTACTTAAGAGCCATTTTGTCATCATCCCACCTTGCGAGCCACAGCTTTATATGTCCGTTTCACCATCTTGCCTGTGAAAGTGTCTCAGTGTGGGCAGAAATGCTGACTCGCTTTGCTCTGCTTTAAGCTTCAGCTCAGGTGTTGCCGCTTTTCTCGCATCTCCAGCAGGAAACTTTTTCGCAAGAGTAAAACAGTTACTTGTAAAATGTCTCTTAACATTTGATTCGTTACGAGGCTGAAGTCGCTTCTCATTCGTCTGCTTCGTGTTCAAATTTTTCTGTTCCACCTTAAATGGTGCCTGAGGTGCCAGAATATAACTGCTGCACCACTTAAGGTGGAACGGGAGAATTCAAATGAGAAACTGACTTCAGCTTCGCGACTTTTTAGTGTTTGTCAGTTTCTCGTTGTCTTAAATCTCTCTCTTTGCCGTTTCGTGAGCTACTGGCTGAGCGAGACTGTCGTCTGTGTTGCTATGGTGACCAGCCGTCTGCGCTGATCTTCAGGGTTAAAGGGTGAATCAGCAGTTCTACATTAACTCCAGCGTTTAAACCCATTTACTGTTAAACTGTGTTGAAGGATCAGCAGAGCTTTATTTTACTGTAGAGGAGGATTATTTTATTATTACCTACTGATCAGATTCAGCTGTGGAGCCACAAAAGGGCAGTGAAAGAGCCGCATGTGGCTCCGTTGCCAACAGCTGTGCAAGGCCATTGCTATGGTATCCCAGGTGGTTGCTAAGGTGTTACTAGCCCATTGCTATGGTATGCCAGGTGGTTGCTAATATGTGTGCATTAGGAATATATATATATATGTATATATATATATATATATATATATATATATATATATATATATGTCGCAGTCCCACATGTGCTACCCCGGGCTCAAGGAGGATGCTGGAGGCAGGGCTCAGGGTTGCAGCAGCCATATTTATTTCCCAAATAAACACACAAAGTAAACACAACCAAAAGCACGCCGGCCACTTTTCAGTGGCTTAATTTCAACTAGACTTTTCAGTCCTTCTCTTCACTAAGCTTTTCAGCTCTTCGGTCCTTAGCTGCGGCTCGTCCCTCTCTCTCTGCTCCCTCTCAGCTCTTTTTAAAAGGCACCCAAGCCGAGAGGGAACGAGAGCTCGCCGCTCCGCCTCCTTGTTACCGCCACCCAGCTGGCAGCTCGTCCGCCCAGGTCAACATGAGGTGTAGTGACGCGGCATCGCTGCGTAGCAGGGGGCACTCGCTCGTTGCCGGCACCGTCGTCGTCCTCCTTCTCCTCCCGTCATCACTCACGTCACTCAGAGCTCGGGCTTTTCGCGTTCCATCCCCCACCCACTCACGGCTCTCTCCCCGCTGTCCTCGCCGGGTTTCATTTCCACTCGATGTTCGGGCCCCGCCTTCCTGCCAGCTCTCGCGGCCGTCATCGTCGGGACCCGGGGAGGAGGACGCATGCCACATATATATGTTGGGGCAGTCGTGGGAGGTTAGGAAACCAGGCCTGTGACCGGAATGCTGCTCGAGGTGTCCTCGAGCAAGACACTTAACCCCCAGGTGCTGCGGATAGGGCTGCCCACCGCTCCGGGCAAGTGTGCTCCCTGCCCCCTAGTGTGTGTATCTTCACTAGTGTGTATGCGGTGTTTCACTGCATGGATGGCTTAGACTGCGGAGGTGACATTTCCCCCTTGTGGGACTAATAAGAGTCACTTAATCTATATGAGCCTGTATACGCCTATGAGGGGCGGTGTGAGGTGTGATGTGACAGTTTTGAACTTTATCAACACTCAGTCATGTCACAAAAGCACAGTGGGAAGTTTTGTGCTTCTAGCTTGAAAAATGCGACCTGGAAAAACAACACCAAATAATCAGATGAAGAACAAGAAGATAAAGCCAGCTTGATCAATGTAGATGGTAATCAACTGTGTGCTACAGCGACCTGGGAGAAAAATCTGTGGGACACCTGGCTGTGTTCCTCACCACACTCAGGACCATGACTTGCACTTTACACCTTACCCAGCCTGCACTACTAAATCACATATATGAGGGGGGGGGGGGTGTGTTCCGTAACCTCTGGTCCAGTTTCTGACTATCAAGATAAACACTACAGTGATGACTGCGTGCGTGTGAAGAAGTGGCTGATGCAAACACTCGTTAACCGAACCTCATTTAACGCTCAGCAAATATTCTCTTTACTGTCAGCATTGATGTCGTGTTTCTTCAACATGTACTGAATGCAAACTTTCACCCAGTCACGCTGAAGCTTATTGGCCGGTGGAGCTCATCGGCTTACGCATCAGCATCAAAACAAAGGACACCAAATCTCGCCTATATCTTTTTACACACAGTACTCGTGACGCCAAAGGCCAAGCTGGCACGCGGCCAAAATAATAGAAACGCTCTAGAAGTCCTAGAGCTATTGTGTTTGTTCAGCTTTGGCTGTAATAGTTCAGCAGGAATTCTGCGTAATGGGAGTCAGCGGCCTCAGCTGAACACACCCTCGCAGATGCAGTCGTTACTGTAAACGTATGACCACGCAAATACAGCGCGAGAGAAGAATAGAGGACTCAGAGCAAATCTCAAACTATCAGGCGATTTCAGCGGCGCAGTTCCTGTTTAGACAGAGTGTCCTGTGCGGAGGGGCCCGTGGTTGAGGGGGGCGCAGGGCGGGTAGGATGATTTGTACAGTGAAGCTGATTACACTGTACATGCAAGCAAACATTCCCACTTCCTTAACTGAAGCTTTAGCTTCAGTTTACGTGGCTTACTCTCTCCTCCTGCTTCTCTGTGTCTCTTTAGCCCTTTAAACTGACATTTTCCCAAATATTTTTAGCAAATAATGATCTCTGAACACACAGTGCTGTTCAAAGTTCTTTTTTGATGATCCACGCTTTCGGCTGGAGGGTAAGGTGCCAACACACTCTTTATCTTCTGGATGAAGTTAAATCTCTCCATTGAGACATTTACTGAACAGCTGGATGACCATCTTTCCTAAGATTTCATGCCCCTGGAATATTTTGGGTCACTTGGGCCCAGTCCCATTTCTTCTTTTTAACCCAACCCCCTGTTTTCGAGTGTCACTCTAACCTCTTGGAACTGAGTTACAGGGCAGTGGTTGAAATCTTGCCCCTACAAAACGGGACAAACCTCAAATAAACAGAGCATCACTTCATTATCAGCTACTGCCGCTGCTCTGTAGGTGACCCTGCCCGTCTGCAGGGACAGCAGAGGAGGGGAAAGTTCAGCTCCTCACTGCTGGGCTTTAGTTACATTTAGGGATCAGACGCCTTCAAAGAGGGGGGCAATTATTTATTACCACCCCCCCTAATTCTTCAGTGATGTGAAGTTGAAGTCAGAGATTCTCCAGATTCTTGTTAGAATTTTCCCGTTCCACCTTAAATGGAGCAGCAGTTACATTCTGGAGCTTCAGGCATCAGAACTGCTGGACTATTTAAGGTGGAACGGGAAAGTTAGCTAGCGAGCTACCGAGACATTAGCATGATATTAGTGATTTTTTTATGCTTGTTATGAAGAAAAATGACCAAAATCCACTGAAACCACATTAAACTAAGATAAAACGGTGGTGATCGTGATTTTTTAACAGAGAAAATTCTCACATTTGTGGGTTTCTTTGGTCTCTTGTTCTCCGTCTCGCCGGTTTCTCTGTTTTTCTCACATCTCTCTGTTTGGAGTCTCTGAAAAACCTCCGTTTGGAGGGTCATGTAGCCCCAACACTTCACCCCACCCCTCTATCTCAACAAGAATAGGGACACCCACCCCTAGACGAGGGCTAAGGGCTCAGAGGTAGGGGCGAGGGGTGAAATGGGACTGGGCCTTGGTCTTATTTTTAATTGGTTTATAGGACAAATCTGCATTATATCACAACAGCAAAGATTTCCAGTTGGATAACGCATGCAGTACAAATGGTACAACCAGACTGTGTAGATTACAACCAACTGACGTGGCACTGCTGTGTCTGCTGTGTCTGATCCACTCGTACCAGCACAACACACACTAACACACCACCACCATGTCAGTGTTACTGCAGTGCTGAGAATGACCCACCACCCAAACAGTACCTGCTCTGTGAGGGTCCATGGGGGTCCTGACCACTGAAGAACAGGGTAACAGAGTATCAGAGAAACAGATGGACTACAGTCTGTAACTGTAGAACTACAGAGTGCAGCTATACAGTAAGTGGAGCGTAGAAACGAGGAGGTGGTCATGTTTGCAGTAAGAAGACCCCCTAGAAACACGGCAAAAGGACCCCTCAGTGTAGCGTATATCCATCTATAAGCCGTGGTCTGCACACTACAACACAATCTGCACCAATCCAACACTGAAAGGCCTGAAAAGACGCTTTAAAATAAAAGTCAAATTATGGACAATAATTCCAATGATATTTCTCGTATAGCCGTAAACTGATAACGTGGATAAATACACAGTAAACAGAATAAACTGCAGTACCTTTAATGAATGACTGAACTTGTGTCTCCTACCGGTCCATTTTCATGCGCTCGGCCTTCTCTCTGTCCTTGTCTGTCTGTCTGTTACTCTGGTTTCTGTATCCTTCTTCATCAGTATCATGAGAAGTGACACCACAGAAAGCTCAGGCAACAGCTCCCCTGTTCTCTCCCAGGAAGAGAGACAGATCTAAAGGGCTCTTTGTGTTATGAGGCCTTCGATGACCGGACTGAAGCAAAGCCATAAACTAGTGTAAGTGTACAAGCTCAACTTTGCTGGTCGCTCACCTTGAAGATTCCACGTTGCTTTTATGCTTTCTTTACCTCGCCTGGATCATAACGAATGCTGCAAAATAGAAATAAACATGGACTGTCCTGCAGCTCTTACCTGATCTGATTGGCTGCTGAATCAAGGCAGCGAAACAGGTGGTGGGAGAGCTGCTGGCCTGGCTGTTGATGCCGTGGCAGAAGCCTCTTATCCAGTGCTGTTCCAGGTCGGAGGAATGGTCCATCACCTGACACACACATTACAACACTAATTAAATAATTAAAAAACGAAATATACTTTGGTTTAAAACATCACAAGTCCACTGGAGATCATTCACCAACAACTCACCATAGGTTAGTGATGATTTAGGCCCAATCCCATTTCTTCTTTTTACCTCTAGCCCTTGTTTTCGAGTGTCACCCTAGTGGTTGAAATCTTGGCCTACAAAACGGGACAAACCTCAATAAAAGAGCATCACTTCATTATCAGCTACTAGCGCCGCTCTGTAGGCGACCCTGCCCGTCTGCAGGGACAGCAGAGGAGGGGAAAGTTCAGCTCCTCACTGCTGGGCTTTAGTTACATTTAGGGATCAGACGCCTTCAAAGAGGGGGGCAGTTATTTATTATCACCCCCCCTAATTCTTCAGTGATGTGAAGCTGAAGTCGGAGATTCTCCAGGTTCTCGTTAGAATTTTCCCGTTCCACCTTAAATGGAGCAGCAGTTTCATTCTGGAGATTCAAGCATCAGAACTGCTGGACTATTTAAGGTGGAACGGGAAAGTTAGCTAGCTACTGAGACGTTAGCTTGCAATTAGTGATTTTTATGCTTGTAATGAAGAAAAACAACCAAAATCCACTGAAACCACATTAAACTAAGATAAAACGGTGGTGATCGTGATTTTTTAACAGAGAAAATTCTCACATTTGTGGGTTTCTTTGGTCTCTTGTTCTCCGTCTCGCCGTTTTTTCTGTTTTTCTCATTTTTCTCAGTTTGGAGTCTCTGAGAAACCTCCGTTTGGAGGGTCATGTAGCCCCAACACTTCACCCCACCCCTCTATCTCAACGAGAATCGGGACGCCCCACCCCTAAAGACAGAGGGCTAAGGGTGCGGTGGTAGGGGCGAGGGGTAAAATGGGACTGGGCCTCAGTGGTGCAGTTTGCATGATGTTACTTGGTGTACAGAGGCTTCCATGGTAGCTGGCATCAAATTCAAAAGGGGCAAATATTTTTCAAAGAGCAATAAAATTTCAACATTTGATATGTCGTCTTTGTAGTATTTCCCTTTAAAAATATGGTTTACATGATTTGCTTCACTCCAAAACATTATGAATAAAATATCTGAGTGACAGTCAAAATTAATAGGAGGTCAATGAGAAAAAAAAGATAAGCAGATCTGAGAGCGGACAGCCGCACCGGGTAAACACTTCCATCTAGTGTCCTATGAGCACATTGCATATGACATGATACAGTGACGAGCGCTGCTGCTGACACAGCGGGATGCAGACGAACTAGAGCACAATGTCAGAATCATCAGCATCAACTGTTAACTGCTTTAAGTTATATATATATATATATATATATATATATATATATATATATATATATATATATATATATATATATATATATGTATGTGTGTGTGTGTGTGTGTGTGTGTATGTGTATGTATATATATATATATATATATATATATATACAGATCACTGTTGTCTGAACAAAACCTCATATCTCCATTTTTCAGTTGTTAACCTTATTTGAATATGCATGTTATCCTTTACATTGTGATGAATGATATAGATCTTTATATATATGGATTTCCCTAAATGTCTACGAAGACTGGAGATGGGATACTTACTTCTGGGAGGTGGCAAGTCCTGGTTTAGCTCTCTTGAGTAACAGCTAGAGACGAAGGTGCAAACAATTAACAAAAACAGAGAGCTGAAGAGTTCATTGCAATCAATTAATTGTAAGCTAAAATGTCATAATGGTGACAGGCCTAATCTAATCCCTGTACACTGTCTAGCCACTTCATTAAGTCCTTGTTTCTGCGCTCACTGTCCACTTTATCAGCTCCACTTACTGTATGGCTGCACTCTGTAGTTCTACAGTTACAGACTGTAGTCCATCTGTTTCTGTCCATCTGGCTCAAAGACTCACGGAAACCAGTAACTCTTTCTGTTGGTTCCTGATGGTTCAGAAAAGTGCTTTGGCTTTTTTAATGGGTTGATATCACAATGTAAAGCATCTTCCTGGATTAGCAGGTGACCAACTGGCTGATTCTAAAAGGATTTGATGGTTTCCTAACGGGATCTAAAGGTGTCCTACAGGGAACTATTGTAAACAATAGGCAACTATTGTAACAAAGGCAATTCCCATTCCAATGGTTTCTAACGGTCCTTTTCCAGAAAGCTTTTTACCCTGTGTTTCAGGACCCTCACAGGACCACCACCTAACAGGCATTATTTGAGATGTGGGTCATTCTCAGCACTGCAGTAACACTGATGTGGTGGTGGTGTGTTAGTGTGTGTTGTGCTGGTGCGAGTGGATCAGACGCGTTGGTGCTGCTGGAGTTTTTAAACACTGTGTCCACTCACTGTCCACTCTATTAGACACTCCTACCTTGTCGGTCCACCTTGTAGATGTAAAGTCAGAGACGACAGCTCATCTGCTGCTGCACAGTTTGTGTTGGTCATCCTCTAGTCCTTCATCAGTGGTCACAGGACGCTGCCCACAGGACGCTGTTGGCTGGATATTTTTGGTTGGTGGACTATACTCAGTCCAGCAGCGACACTGCGGTGTTTAAAAACTCCAGTTTTTTTACTCTTGGAATCGACTCGCGATGAATCGGAGTCGACTCCATGGTTGCTAGAATCGAACAGACGATTCACAGCAAAGTGCAGCTGTCGTCGGGTCACGTGATCATTCCCGGCCCGAAGCGACACTCGGCACAGTTCGGCAAGCTTCGGAGCCTCCGCTCAGGGCATGTTTAAACAATGCCGACACTGACCGGTCGTTTGGCCGAGTCTGGACCGAAGGGCGCAGATAAACAAACAAACTTCACATGACTGCGCGTCTCCTGAGCGGACAGGGAGCTGAGGACACTCGGAAAGCAGCAGAATGGTCGGGAAAGTTCTCCCAGCCGTGTTTCTCAGCGCGGCTTTCCACGTTTCCATCGTTTATTTAGCCGTTCTGTCCTCTTATTGCGCTACTGCGACTCCCAGAGACGCAGGGATCCCCGCCCTCGCCAGATACTTCAACACCAAGGGCCGCTACGAGGAGGCCAACCCGTATCTGCTGGACGACATCCTGGCCATAAACAGCTCTGCGGCGAAGCCCCCCAGTCCAACCTGCACCCCCGTCCACCTCACGGCCATCATCAGGCACGGCACCAGATTCCCAACCGCTCCAAACATCAGGAAGCTTTACAAATTCCACAGCCTCGTCAAGACGGAGGCGGACGGGGACTTCAGTTTCCTGCCACAACTCAAGGCTTGGAAGATGTGGTACAAGGAGGAGATGGACGGGCGCCTTGTGGCCAAAGGCAGAGCTGACCACAGGCATCTGGCCCAAAGGCTGGTCAAGACTTTCCCCTCCCTCCTGACCAAGGAGAACCTTCTGGGCCTTCGGGTCAAGTTCACCACTAGTTCCAAGCACAGGTGTGTGAACAGCACCCTGGCTTTCCAACAAGGACTGAAGGAGCATTTCTCTATAGAAGGTAATGTGTCCAGGAGTGGCTACACTTCAGGGTTCTTCAAGAGTTCTTTGGCAAAGAAGAGTGGTTCTGTGTAGAACTATGAGCTCTGAAGAAACCATTTGCGTGCCTAAATGGTTCCCTGTGTGGTGAAGTGGATCTTCAGGTTGATGGAAAATGTGTTGTATGTGGTTCTATTTTAAACCTTTTTGAAAACATGGTTCTTCAAGGGTTCTTTAGTGGGGGAAATGGTTGCATATAGAACCATGAACGCTCAAAGAACCGTTTGCATGGTTAAAAAGTTCTTTGGATCAGGAACAAGTTCTTGAGACTGATGGAGAGTGTTTTATGTGGTTCTATCTAGAACCTTTAGGAAAAGGGTTCTATATAGCACCAGAGAGGGTTTTTCTGTTGTCACAGTCTTGAAATTGTAACAGAAGAGAAACCCATTTGCTGCTATATAGAACCCTTTTCTTAAAGGTTCTGTACAGAACCATCTACAGCACGTTTTCGGTCAATCTGGAGAACCATTTAATGATACAGAGCTCATTAAATATGCAGAGGGTTCTTTGAGTGTTCATTATTTTATATAGACCCATTTTCTTTACTAAAGAACCGTTAGAGAACCATCATTTTTAAGGGTGTACTATGCCGTGCTCGTAACAGTAGAAGAACTCTTTCTGGTGCTAGACAGAACCAAAAAGGTTCTATACAGAACCATACACAACAGAGTCTGAAGAATGTGAAGTGTGCAAATGGTTCTTTTACTAGAGAGCCTGTGAAGAAGCATTTTTACGCTCTTAATAAAGATGGTTCTTCAAAGGTTCTTTAGTACATGGAGTGGTACTATTTAGAACCGCAAGTTCTACACAGAATCATTTGCATGCTTAAATGGTTCTTTGCTTGGTGAACTGGTTCTTCACATTGATGGAGAATTGCTTAATTGCTCTGTTCTAGAGAAACTTGGAGTCAGAGTTGTTCACAGTGATGGTGATAGGAACCAGACGTCTGAAGAACTGAATCCCTGTTAAAACTCCCTCACAGTTTCATCAAATCAGTTTTTTAGGTCTGTTATTAGTGGAGGGCTACATGCTGGGCATAAAGCAAAGGTCCCCAAAAGAAACCCCAATTTCCCCGAAATTCACCACAGTTTTACCGCTAAGCAGTAGAACCCAAGAGGGAGTGTGTTCTCGTGAAATACCATCCCGGCTGTGGTCTGGTGGCCGCAGATCATCACAGCCGTGATGTTATTGGTGATAACTCCCTCCTCGAGTGTCTCTACTGCTTTAATACAGCAGTTAAATAAATACAGTAAGAAATGAATAAACTGGCCGTGAACGCGGCTTTAATATGTTTTAATGTTCAGTTCCTTCCTCCTAATTATAGCTCCTTAACGAGCAGCTCGCTGCTACGTCAGAGTAACGAGCTCCGCCCACTCGCCGCTCAGCCGGCAGTTCGTTCTCCAGCTCCTTACACTAAATTCCCAAACTGTCGTCTCC
Organism: Pygocentrus nattereri; assembly: GCF_015220715.1. Lineage (NCBI taxonomy): Eukaryota > Metazoa > Chordata > Actinopteri > Characiformes > Serrasalmidae > Pygocentrus > Pygocentrus nattereri. Next base: position 2,891,295 of record NC_051220.1, on the reverse strand, counting down.
ACTGAGCAGCTTTTCAGTCGGCAGCTGTGACAGAAGAACAGCTGAACAACCTGGAATCAGCCAGAAATGAACCCAACACCATTCGCCAGACGTGTCTGATCTTCAGAGTCGGACCAAATCAGACTGAGCCGTAAAACTGAGCCAATATCAAGTTCAGCTCAGTTTGGTCAGTTTCTCCAGATCAGTATTAATGTTGTTTTGTTCCAGCCGGTCTGTGAAGCTTCTTACAGCCCGTTTAGTTTGGTATTTCACGAGAACACACTCCCTCTCGGGTTCTACTGCTCAACTGTTCATCCAGTTGTCGCACATCCCAAGTAAGTTTCTGTGGATATTTAGATGAATCGGCATTCCCGCCATCCAGGAACGGAAGAAGTTTTCATCAAATTTATGCTTTAGCCCTGTCAAATTGATGGTTAACCCATATGTTTTAACACATTGCCAGGCTTAATATGCAGTTTGCAACAGGAACGGTATTTTCTCCATGAAATGCAGCTCCACCACTTGGTGTTCGCTCAGTTACTAGTGGAATACTGGAGTTACTAGATGATAACGGAATGCTTCTTCATGGAAGTGTTTACACTTCTGCCTTTGTGTGAACTCTGCCCCCGTTTCTGTTTGTTTGCACTAAACATGGCCTTTATGTATCACTTTCGAAACCATCATGGAAACTTATTATATAACCTATTATATATATATATATATATAATTTCCAGTGGTGGACAGTAACTGAGTATCTGAGTAAATGTAATTAGTTTCTGTACTTTAGTATTTTTGGTGTATCTGTACTGAAGTTTCTCCATTCTGGACTTTCTCCTTTCACTCCACTACATTTCAGAGTCTAATATCCGACTTTTTCCTCCTACATTTTGAGAAATCTTTCACCTGAAATGAGTTCATGAAGCCAGTCTGGTTATAAAAATGATAACAGGACATCAGAGCCAGAATTACTCTTTTAGTACTTTTACTTTATACTTAAGTACATTTGAAGGGAAATACTTTAGTACTTTTACTCAAGTGGAGGTCTAAAGGGAGGAACTTCTACTTTTACTGGAGGAATATTTTACCTTGGGGGTCTCTGCTTTAGCTCAGGTGCATGGTTTGTTTACTGCTGTATATTTCTTTGATGTTTCCCAGGTGAGCATTTGAATTTCACGTTGAACGATGCCCTAATGCGCTTTTTTGACACATGCGCTCGCCTGGTGGAGACGGTGGAGAAGAACAAAAAGGCAGTTGAAGAGGTCACTCGCTTCAACAGAGGCCCAGAGATGAAGAGGGTTCAGGAGAAACTGGCTGACCGGCTGCAGATCCCTTACGCAAATGTTACCATGGGTCAGTGTCTACAGTGTATTCAGAGCCATTTAATTTACTGTCTAAAACACTGTGTAAGGTTAATGATGCTAACATAACTGTAAATTTGAGAAGTTTTCTTTATAGATCATTTTGCTTGTCAGGTACACATTCATAATGCAGTAACAAAGTTACAGAGGCGGAGTCTTTCAGAAGTGAAGATGAGGAGGGTTCTCCACTCTGTGAAAGACTGGACCATCAAATAGAGCAACATCTCAAGAAGAACGTCTCTCAACATAAAACAGCAAAGAACTTCTGCTTTCCATTGTCTGCGGTACAGAACATCATTAAAGACTCAGAGAATCTGGAGAAATCTCTGTCTGTGAGGGACGAGGCTGAAAACCAGTATCTGCTGGCCGTGATCTTTGGGCCCTCAGGCAGCGCTGCATTAAAAACAGACATGATTCTGTAGTGGAAATCACTGCATGGGCTCAGAAACACTTCTGAAAACCACTGACTGTGAACACAGTTCATCACTGCATCCACAAACGCTGTTAAACTCTAAAACACAAAGAAGAACCCAAATATAAACAGGATCCAGAAACGCTGCCACCTTCTCTGGGCCTGAGCTCATTTAAAATGGACTGAGGGGAAGTGGAAAAGTGTCCGGCGGTCCGACGAATCAACATTTGATATTCTGTTGGAAATCCTGGACACTGTGTCCTCCGGGCTGAAGACCACTCAGCTTCTTATCAGTGCTCAGTTCTAAAGCCAGTATTCATGATGGTATAAGGGTGATGATAAGAGCCTTTCTGCTCAGACTACACTTGCAGCTTCGTTTACTGATTACTGACATTTGATCAAGACTGCAGCTACAAAGCACAAACTTATCACTGAGAACCGGCGATTTTGGTCAGATGGGCCTTCTTTCTGTAAGGTGGTCAAGATAAATGAACTGGAACAGATTTCTTAGACTTGGATTAAGCCTAAACCTGCAGTAGATTTTACCCAAGAAGTTTGGAATAAAATGTTATTCATTCTTACTTGAGTGATTAAAAAATTCTTTATTAATACTTTGACTTGTATATAAGTGGATTATCATAATCAATAGCAAGAGTCTGGCAGTGGTGCTGCAGGACCAGGATAGAAGACCACAGGTTTAGAGAACTCTAGTGAAAAAACTATTAAAGCTCACCTGTTTGTCTTCCCTTCATAGATGGAGTGGAGGCGGCTTTCTACCTGTGTGCCTATGAGTTCACCATCCTCGGAGTGAACTCCCCCTGGTGCCAACTGTTTGATGAGGCAGATGCACAGGTGCGCAGAGATCAGGGCCTCCTAATGTATATGAAATTGTATATGTAATTGAAAACATGTAAAACAGTGCATCGCTGAAAGTCTGTATGCTGTAGACTCTTGGTCAAAAGTGACTTTAACTTACGGAAAATCCTAAATGATGGTCCAGTCCCATTTCACCCCTCGCTCCTACCTCTGAGCCCTTAGCCCTCTGTTTTGCTCCTTCATGTCTAGAGGTGGGGCGTCCCGATTCTTATTGAGATAGAGGGGTGGGGTGAAGTGTTGGGGCTACATGACCCTCCAAACTGAGGTTTTTCAGAGACTCCAAACAGAGAGAGATATGAGAAAAACAGAGAAACCGGCGAGACGGAGAACAAGAGACCAAAGTTCAAGTTCAAGTTCAAAGTGTTTATTGTCATATGTACAGAGGAAACAGGTTTCCTTATATACAATGAAAAGCTTACTTTGCTCCTCGCTAAGAATGCCAGATATAACATTAAGAATATAAAGAGTATATATACAACCATATATATTAATCAAGAAATAGTGCAATGTATAAATTACAGTGGTATGGGTAAATAGTGCTGTGCCTTGCCGGGAACATGATTATCTGCAGCAGAAATGAGTAGTAAAGTGCGATAGTGCAATTGTAAACATGTGCTACAGTTAAAGTGACAGTAGTTGCAGGTTATTCCTGAGGAAAGAGTTCTTTACCAGTGGGGTACACATCACACGTCTGTACCTAAGTCTGGCAGACCGAAGTGTGAATAGTTATTTCTGGTTCAGAACTCTGATTGCGGTGGGGAAGAAGGAGTTCTTTAGCCTGGAGGTCTTGCACATCATACTCCTATACCTCCGTCCTGAGGGCAGAGGTTTGAACAGACCGTGCTGGGGGTGGGTGGGGTCTTTGATGATGGAGGCAGCTTTCCTTTGGACTCTGTGGTTGTAAATGTTCTGCAGAGAGTGCAGTGGAGAATTGGTGATCTTCTCTGCAGTCTTCACCACTCTCTGTAGGCATTTACGATCCATCACGGTCAAGCTGCCGTACCACACGGTGATGCAGCTGGTCAGGAGGCTCTCAATGACGCAGTTGTAGAAGTTGCTGAGGATCACCGGAGACATCCCAAACCTCCTTAGCCTCCTCAGGAAGTACAGCCGCTGTTGTGCCTTTCTGACTAGCTGCTTGTTGTTCAGTGACCATGTGAGGTCTTCACTGATGTGGACACCCAGGTATTTAAAGCTGCTCACCCTCTCCACCTCGAGCTCCCGGATGAAAAGTGGCCGATGAGGTCTCCTCTCCTTCCTCATGTCCACTATCAGCTCCTTTGTCTTGTCCGTGTTGAGGATGAGGTTGTTATCATCACACCATGACACCAGTCTGGTCACCTCCCTCCTGTAGGCTGCTTCATCTCCACCAGTGATACGTCCTATCACTGCTGTGTCGTCAGCAAACTTCAGGATGATGTTGTCCTTGTGGGAGGCGACACAGTCATGGGTGAACAGGGTGTAGAGAATAGGGCTGAGGACGCAGCCCTGTGGAGTGCCGATGTAGGTGGTGATGCTGGCTGAAGTCCTGTTGCTGATCCTGACAGACTGGGGCCTGCCAGTCAGGAAGTCCAAAAGCCAGTCACAGAGGGTGGGGTGCAGGCCGAGTGTGGAGAGTTTGTGGGTGAGTTTGTGTGGGATGACCGTATTGAAGGCTGAGCTGTAGTCAACAAAGAGCATCCTGATGTAGGAGTCTTTGTTTTCCAGGTGGGAGAGGGAGTAGTGAAGGGCAGCAGCGACTGCGTCCGAGGTGGATCTGTTGTGATGGTAGGCGTACTGCAGGGGGTCCAGCGTGTCTGGTATACTGTCTTGTATGTGGGCCAGCACCACTCTCTCAAAGCACTTCATAATGATTGGAGTGAGTGCTACTGGTCTGTAGTCATTCAGGCTGGTGGGGGGGGCTCTTCTTAGGAATGGGGACAATGACTGTCCTTTTATAGCAGGTAGGAACAATGCTCTGGCTGAGAGAGAGATTGAAAATGGAGGTCAGTACATTAGCCAGCTCGTTCGCACATGCTCTGAGGGCCCGCCCAGGAATCTTGTCTGGTCCTGGTGCCTTGCGGGTGTTGATCTTTCTCAGAGCTCTGCAGACCTGGCCTGTTGATACTGACAGAGGGGGGGACAGGGGTTGTGTGGGCTGTGTGTGTGTGAACTCCCGGTGCTAGTGCTGGAGGTTTCGAAGCGGGTGTAGAAGGTGATGAGGTCGTCCGGTAGGCTGTCTGTGGACAGTCTGTGTGTGGTCTGTCTGTCTGTCCACAGTCTGTCTGTGGACCTTAAAAAGAAACCCACAAATGTGAGAATTTTCTCTGTTAAAAAATCACGATCACCACCGTTTTATCTTAGTTTAATGTGGTTTCAGTGGATTTTGGTCGTTTTTCTTCATAACAAGCATAAAAATCACTAATATCATGCCAACGTCTGGGTAGCTATCTAGCTAACTTTCCCGTTCCACCTTAAATAGTCCAGCAGTTCTGACGCCTGAAGCTCCAGAATGAAACTGCTGCTCCATTTAAGGTGGAACGGGAAAATTCTAACAAGAACCTGGAGAATCTCTGACTTCAGCTTCACATCACTGAAGAATTAGGGGGGGTGATAATAAATAATTGCCCCCCTCTTTGAAGGCGTCTGATCCCTAAATGTAACTGAAGCCCAGCAGTGAGTCTGTCACAGGATGGAGTTGATCTGTCATCAGTCAGTCTGTCAGAATAGCTTTGTATTGATTTGCAGTGACCGTCCCTCTAAGAGGACAAGTGGACAAACCATTCCAGTAAAATGCCCCTTACAGCATTACATAGCCACCAAACCCCCTTAATACAGGGGTCAAGCTTTGATCGCTACATGCCACTTACATAAACTACTTGGGACCACCGCTGGTTCCAAAACGCACTCAGTCGTGTTCTCCATAACGTTCATATTCCATAAGCTCCATTCAGAAGCTGGGCGTCGTGTGAGGCTGTAGCTCTTCTCTCCAGTCTAATAGACGGTGATGTCATTTTAAACCCTTATAATAAAAGAAGCTGAACTTTGTTTTTCTACTGAAAGTCGAGCCGTTTTTCCCCAAATCTGGGCTCTAAACTATAAACAGACGGCGTCTCTTCAGTGATCTGCTCTGGAAACATCACTTTTAGAGAACAACACAAAGAGCGGCGGAGATTTTTGGCCTTCAGCTGTGAATCGTAAGCGTGTGGTGATGTGTGGAGATCATAAAACACACGTTCTGTTCATTTGAGGGGCTTTTACAAAAATAAATAAATAAAAATTCACATTTATTTCATGCAGTTACTGAATAATTTAACTTACAATTTGGTCACAGAAATTCAGATGGACAAACCAAAATAGACCCTGGTGAATAAGAGGCTACCTGTAAGTTGTACACCTGCATGGAAGCATCTGCGTTTGGATTTCTCCACTTCATTGTTCTTTTTTTTTTTTAATTTGTCATCCGATTGATATTGTTTAGTGATTGATTGATAATGTTTCAAGTCATAAACATACTGTATTTACATAAAAAACGATGTCACAGTTTACAGAACACAGCGTGATGCATCAATGCTTGTCCTGTACTTATAATGCTTATGATTAAGCTGTCATTTAATCTCAGTTAGACTTGCTTATGTGTTTTAAGGTGGTTTTAAGGTAGTCTTGGTGTGAATCACTGTTGTACTGTGTGCCAGGTGGTGGAGTATTCTGGTGATCTGAAACAATATTGGAAGAAAGGTTTCGGCCACGACATCAACAGCAAATCCAGCTGCGTTCTCTTCCACGACCTGTTCAACCGCCTCAGTGCTGTAGCCAGTCAGGTCAGGTAAGAGCCATAAGACCATTCATGTTTACTTTTATTTTACTGCCAGTGTTTGTTACGGAAGCCTTAATGAGCCACGCATTATCCTCAAAATCCCAAGTTATTTATGTCATCATAACAAATGTTATTTCAATAGAACAGCATTCATTTTCCCTGGATATTGACATGTACAGCACTGTGTGAAAGTCTGAGGCACCCAAGACTCATTTTCAAAATCTGTTTATTTGTGTAGTTTGTGTTTATTTGCTGAGAAAAGTGTTAATATTTCAATAAACAAAATTTATAGAACATCAATTAATAATAATCATAATCACTTTGAACGTGGCGTGGTTATTGGTGCCAGACGGGCTGGTCTGAGTATTTCAGAAACTGCTGATCTGCTGGGATTTTCACGCACAACCATCTCTAGGGTTTACAGAGAACGGTCCGAAAAAGAGGAAATATCCAGTGAGCGGTCAGTTGTGTGGACGAAAATGCCTTGTTGATGTGAGAGGTCAGAGGAGAACGGGCAGACTGGTTCCAGATGATAGAAAGACAACAGGAACTCAAATAACCAACCAGAATCTCTGAGGAACGTTTCCAACACCTTGTTGAAAGTCACGAAGAATTAAGGCAGTTCTGAAGGCAAAAGGGGGTCCAGCCTTTTACTAAAAAAAGTGTGTGTGTGTGTGTGTGTGTGTGTGTGTGTGTGTATATATATATATATATATATATAATAACTAATGATTTTCTGGATGTCAGTGTGTGTGTTTACCCGTCTCCAAGCCGCTCCTGGAGGAAGCCCCAGTATTATATGTAGTTATAAAGCAGCTCCTGGTTTGACCAATCAGTGCTCAGTAAATTGAGCTCATGATGTAATTGATGATATTAACGAGTCTCTGTGGCGGCTGTGAAGGTGTCCAGGAAAAATATGGACCCGAGAAATTCTTGTTACTGTTTATAGTTTTTCTGTTTATTTGAATTATGAATACGACTTTATTCTAATGTATATTGTGATAAACTCACTGCTGAGAGAAACTGGTTAAAAATGAGCTTAGACGCCTAAAACTTTCCCACAGCGCTGTAAATCACAAATAAAAATATCTTAGAAAAATTAAGTCAAAAGAAAACATGGGTTTATTGTTCCAGTGGATTAACGAAGGCACAAAGTTTATTTCAGCTCTCTGTCTCTTTTTAGGTCTGATCAGCCTGTATCTGAGGTGGTCACGGTGCAGATCGGTCATGCTGAAACACTGCTGCCTCTTCTGACCCTGCTGGGCCTCTTTAAGGACAACACCAGTCTCACCTCCATCAACTTCCCCTCTCAGCTCGGCCGTGCTTTCCGCTGTGGGCAAATCATGCCCTACACTGCCAACCTGCTGGTGGCATTGTATGACTGTCCTGATGGTGTTAGACTGCAGGTGCGGGTGAACGAGAAACCGGTGACCCTACCGGGCCTCGCTGGCCCCTCACCTCTGTATGAAGATGTTAAAAAACAATATCACCAGTTACTCACAGGTTGTGACCAAGATACTGTCTGCCAGCTGAACAACTTGCAAGGACAAAATTGATGTGAAGCGCCAAAAGAGAGTGCAGAGTTCACAGGTTCAGCAAAAACTCAGTCGTGCATTTGGGCCAAATTGGGCCAAAACCCGCAATGGTCACTGAAATAACATGAAACCGACAAAAGTAATAATAAATCAAATTGAACTGATAACTGAGTAATGAAAATCAGACATTGCTTTCGAATTGTGGTTCACCGGAATAATTTTAAAAAACAAACTAATGGACATAAATGATGGTACCCCTAGAAAAGACTGCAAATAACCATAGGGACATGTTAAACTAAGGTGTGTCCTGTAATCAGCATCACAGGTGTCTTCAAACTTGTAATCAGTCAGTCTGCCTGTTTAAAGGGTGAAAAGTAGTCACTAGCCATGTTTACATGCAGCCTAATAATCTGTTAATAATCTGACTAATGGCTCAATCGGAATAGAATACGTTTATGTAAACACCTCAATCGGAATAATCTAGATATTCAGAATACAGTTTCTAGCCGACTGATCGAGGTGGGTAATCCTGTAAATAACCCGTTAAACAGAAGATTAATATCCGTGTTAACGCCTGTATCCGATTACATTCCCTATCGGAAAGTTTCAGTCCGTTCTGCATGAGCGTCGCGTCACAGTGAGAGTTTCTACCGTTCAACACGGCGGAGCACAAACTGGTCTGCAGAGGAGACGAAGTTCATGCTCTGATCTTTAAAAGACGGCGGTGGGACGGACGTCCAGCTTATGTGTCTCGGAGCACGACGTCTTCCTCTCGGCCTTCTTTAATAAGGACGTGTGAAGGACGTTTTCCTGAGTCTGACGTCATTTTAAAGCAGTTAGAAACACAATCACTGCTCACTGCTGCTCATCTCACTCTGACTGGACCTCACGTGATGCGTGTAATGTTTAAGTGGTTCTCCACGCATGCGCATCACTTTGGACCAGATTACTTGTAGTGAGCGCATAAACGAAGATTTTCATCAGAGTGTTGAGTAGAGTGAGAATAAACACCTCAGACTTGATCTGTAATCAGAATGTGTTCAATCGGATTGGCAAAAACCTTTGCATGTAAACACGGCCAGTGTGCTGTTTGATATCATGGTGCGTACCACACTGAACACGGACCATAGAAAGCTAAGGAGAGAGTTTCTCAAGAAATTAGAAAGAAAATTGTAGAGAAACATGTTAAAGGTAAAGGCTGTAAGACCATCTCCAGGCAGCTTGATGTTCCTGTTACTGCAATTGCAAATATTCTTCAGAAGTTTAAGGTCTACTGGACTGTAGCCAGCCTCCCTGGACGAGGCTGCAAGAGGAAAATTGATGACAAATTGATGAGACTGATATTACGAATGGTAACCAAAGAGCCCAGAACAACTTCCAGAGAGATTAGAGGTGACCTCCAAGGTCAAGGTACATCAGTGTCCTTCCGATCGCACCATCCATTCCAATCGAAACCACTGTTGAAAGCAAATCCTAAAAAAGCGAGACTTGAATTTCCTTCCAGTTCATTCCATTCATAAGAGATCATGTATTTTAGCCACAATACTAATGACTTTAAATTACCGCTTAATGTAATATTTTGATGAAATTCATACATTAAAACTGCTTCTGCTACATTAGTAAGCATAAAGAGTAGCACTGTTGTGTGAAGTAGTAAGTAGTAGCTACCAAGTAAGTAGTACCAGTAGTAAACATTGTATTTCCTTACTAGCAGTATTTCGTAGTAATAGTGTAATTATACTAATTAACTGGCCAGCCTGCTGAAATCCAGCTTTAATTACACTGTAAAGTTGGTGTACAAATCACCTGCTACCCTGGTATAACATTTTCTCAGCTGATTTACAAGATTAACCTGTTATGCCTGTGTATATGAAGCCTGTTAGTGGGTGTGGTTTAAAGAAAAACACCAAAATTGTGGGTGAATCATCAGAAAAACCCTGCGGTTACGTTCACTGTGGCTGACAATGTAAAATGTAAACTTTCAATACAGAAACTTTACCCCCTAATGGAAAAACGAAGGTGTCGTTTCTGATTTTGGGGCCAAAAGGAAAGGTGACGGTTCTCCAGTGTGGTTGTGTGTCAGATATTTTCCAGTGGATGTCACAAAATTCTCTACAAGTCATTGGCGGAAAAACTGGAATACAGACTCCTGGTGCTAAAACTCGGTGCTTTGTGAGAACCTCGATTCTTTAGCTTCATTTACCAAACCTAAAGTGCAAAGCCCGGGTGTGATTTTAGACCCTGAGCTCTGTTTTATCCCGCATGTAAACACAGTCACTAAAGCAGCTCATTTGAGAAAATATCACTAAAGTTCGGCCTTTTCTATCTTAGATACTCTTTTGCCCAGTAGCCCTGACGTTGTCTATGCTATTGCCCTAATAAGGGTCTTCAGGAAGAATGAAAGCAATCAAGAATATCCGTGAAAATGAAAAAGGGATGAAGACGACTTCAACCGCTGTGTCTTGTGGTTCCCGGTCAAGCACAATGTGAATATCACCTAAAAACATCCCTTTAATCTCCCCACCCATTTACACAACTCCATACCAATTTAGTCCCCATCGGGTTTGATGTCTTTTTTAAAAACCCACTCTGGTCTGACTCTTACCAGACTGTTGCCTCTGTACAGATGTTGCGCAGCTCTCCATATACACTGATCATTGTGCTGGTACGAGTGGATCAGACACAGCAGTGCTGCTGGAGTTTTTAAACACTGTGTCCACTCACTGTCCACTCTATTAGACACTCCTATCTTGTCGGTCCACCTTGTAGATGTAAAGTCAGAGACGACAGCTCATCTGCTGCTGCACAGTTTGTGCTGGTCATCCTCTAGTCCTTCATCAGGGGTCACAGGGCACAACACACACTAACACACCACCACCACATCAGTGTTACTGCAGTGCTGAGAATGATCCACCACCCAAACAGTACCTGCTCTGTGAGGGTCCATGGGGGTCCTGACCACTGAAGAACAGGGTAACAGAGTATCAGAGAAACAGATGGACTACAGTCTGTAACTGTAGAACTACAGAGTGCAGCTATACAGTAAGTGGACCTGATAAAGTGGAGAGTGAGCGTAGAAACAAGGAGGTGGTCATCATGTTATTCCTGATTGGTGTATGCAGAAATTTTAAAAAAATAAAGCACCTTTACGTTTAAATGTCATCCAAAATGATGAAAGGTGATGTTAAGATCATGGTCCTGAGAGTCCGCTTATTCTGTAATTGGTAGAACACGTAATTCTAGTTGCAGGACCAGCATACAGAAAGTTTGGGAAACATCACCGGTTTCACCAGCCGCACTGAAGGAGGAAGAGGAGTGAAAGAGTCAGATGATGAAGAGGTGACTGTAGAAATACACAATTTTTCCAAAAGTATTCACTCAGACATCCAAATCACTGAATTCAGGTGATCCAGTCACTTCCATGTCCACAGGTGTATAAAGCCGAGCCCCTAGGCCTGCAGACTGCTTCTACAGACATTAGTGAAAGAATGGGTCGCTCTCAGGAGCTCAGTGAATTCCAGTGTGGTACCGTGATCGGACGCCACCTGGGCAGCAAGTCCAGTCGTGAAATTTCCTCACTACTAAATATTCCACAGTCCACTGTCAGTGGGATTATAACAAAGTGGAAGCGATTGGGAACGACAGCGACTCAGCCACAAAGTGGTCGGCCACGTAAAATGACAGAGCGGTCAGCGGATGCTGAGGGGCATAGTGCACAGAGGTCACCAACTTTCTGCAGAGTCAATCACTACAGACCTCCAAACTTCATGTGGCCTTCAGATCAGCTCAAGAACAGCGTAGAGAGCTTCATGGAATGGGTTTCCATGGCCGAGCAGCTGCATCCAAGCCTTACATCACCAAGCGCAGTGCAAAGCGTGGAATGCAGTGGTGTAAAGCGCCGCCACTGGACTCTAGAGCAGTGGAGACGTGTTCTCTGGAGTGACCAATCACGCTTCTCCGTCTGGAAATCCGATGGACGAGTCTGGGTTTGGCGGTTGCCAGGAGACGGTACTTGTCTGACTGCATTGTGCCAAGTGTAAAGTTTGGTGGAGGGGGGATCATGGTGTGGGGGTGTTTTTCAGGAGTTGGGCTCGGCCCCTTAGTTCCAGTGAAAGGAACTCTTAAAGCTTCAGCTCCAAGAGATTTTGGACAATTTCATACTCCCAACATTGTGGGAAGAGTTTGGGGACGGCCCCTTCCTGTGCCAACATGACTGCGCACCAGTGCACAAAGCAGGTCCATAAAGACACGGATGAGCCAGTTTGGTGTGGAAGAACTTGACTGGCCTGCACAGAGTCCTGACCTCAACCCCATAGAACACCTTTGGGATGAATTAGAGTGGAGACTGTGAGCCAGACCTTCTCGTCCAACATCAGTGTCTGACCTCACAAATGCGCTTCTGGAAGAACGGTCAGAAATTCCCATAAACACACTCCTAACCCTTGTGGAAAGCCTTCCCAGAAGAGTTGAAGCTGTTATAGCTGCAAAGGGTGAGCCGACATCATATTAAACCCTATGGATTAAGAACGGGACGTCACTCAAGTTCATATGCGTGAGGACATCACACATGTGAAAACGACTTTACTCTCTCTCCATCACACCGGAGCGTAATGGACACACTGAACACTACTACCTCTCCCTCTCTGTGTCTCTGCCTGTATTGTTCCATTCCTCACAATAAAAGAGGAGAGGATCGTTTCTGCTTCACTTTTGGAAGTCTTTGCCAGACAGACAGACAGACAGACAGACAGACAGACAAGTTACTGTTTTAGTATGAATTGGAAACAACCCACCATGTGTGTTAACAGGTTTCCATCCAGCTGTTGAATCAAGATTAAGAGATTCTTATTCGACAGTGAGTTGACTGAACTCCAGCGGCCTCCACAGGCACCAGATCTCAATCCAATAGAGCCCCTTTGGGATGTGGTGGAACGGGAGCTTCGCATCATAGATGGGCAGCTGACAAATCTGCAGCTACTGCGTGACACTATCACGTCAATATGGACCAAAATCTCTGAGGAACGTTTCCAACACCTTGTTGAAAGTCTGCCACGAAGAATTAAGACAGTTCTGAAGGCAAAAGGGGGTCCAACCTTTTACTAGCAAGGGGTACCTAATAAAGTGATATATATGTATAATTTTATTTTTATATATTTATTTTTAATCCTAAAAAAGGAGGTGCAGTGTGAAAGTATTTAAGAAGCCCTGGTTTAAATTAAACAATGTTTTGTGGAAAATTCAAGACAATCAATTTGATTTCAAGCCTCTTTATTTTGCGGCAGGTGTTTGAAATGAAGAGAAACGGCTGTCGTTACAGATGCGGTGATGTGAACTTACACAAAAGCGATTGGTCAGTCAGGCACTATGATTACTGAAAGAACTGCAATGTGGAGCAAAAAAGAACCGATTTCTTTAAGCTCTGCACCAACTAGATCTGCAAAAGCATCCCTAAACTGGAGAAGAGCTGAGAAAATGGGCAAATCTGGGTGGTCTTGACATCAAAATACTACCTACAAGTTAGACCAACATAGAACATCAACTCAACGCACTGCTCTCTGCTTCATGGTGGTATTCAGTGGTTCGCAGGTGTTTCCTTACTTATTTGCCCTCAGGCTTTTTGGTCTGTAGCCCTCGGTCAGTATGGTTGGCTTTCCAGCTCTTTGATACTGGAATTTATGACCCTCTTCTCACTGATCTTAGTCTTAGTCCTAGAGATTCACTGCACTGTCCTTCTTTATGAGTTCCCTATTGTACCACGTCTGATTCAACTTGTGGACCAATTACTAAACATCCAATGGGTTGAACCAGCTGTGCTACACAAAGAGGCCCAAATCCAGTC
>NC_051220.1:2855000-2875000 GCF_015220715.1 Pygocentrus nattereri | reverse complement strand
TAGCCTCTCTTATAATACAGGCCCAGGTCTGAAGCGTAGTCCACCACCTGATACACACAATACAATTAAAGTACATTAAAACCAGTAACGAGTATGTATGTATAAATATAAATATATATATATACAATGTTATGACAGGCCCTTTAAAAGGCTATGGCAAATTCCTCACTTGCTGCTCGGTGTGATTTATTGACTAAACTTTGCCGTGTTTTCTGTACAGCATTAGGCCCAGTCCCATTTCTCCTTTTTAGCCCTACCCCTTGTTTTCAAGTGTCACCCTAAACCCCTTGGAACTGAGTTAGGGCGGTGGTTGAAATCTAGTCCATGCAAAATTGGACAAACCCTCAAATAAAAGAGCATCACTTCATTATCAGCTACTAGCGCCGCTCTGTAGGCGACCCTGCCCGTCTGCAGGGACAGCAGGAGGAGGGGAAAGTTCAGCTCCTCACTGCTGGGCTTTAGTTACATTTAGGGATCAGACGCCTTCAAAGTGGGGGGCAGTTATTTATTATCACCCCCCCTAATTCTTCAGTGATGTGAAGCTGAAGTCAGATATTCACCAGGTTCTCGTTAGAATTTTCCCGTTCCACCTTAAATGGAGCAGCAGTTACATTCTGGAGCTTCAGGCGTCAGAACTGCTGGACTATTTAAGGTGGAACGGGAAAGTTAGCTAGATAGCTACCGAGACATTAGCATGCTATTAGTGATTTTTAAGCTTGTTATGAAGAAAAACGACCAAAATCCACTGAAACCACATTAAACTGAGATAAAACGGTGGTGATCGTGATTTTTTAACAGAGAAAATTCTCACATTTGTGGGTTTCTTTGGTCTCTTGTTCTCCGTCTCGCCGGTTTCTCTGTTTTTCTCATATCTCTCTGTTTGGAGTCTCTGAAAAACCTCCGTTTGGAGGGTCATGTAGCCCCAACACTTCACCCCACCCCTCTATCTCAACAAGAATCGGGACACCCACCCCTAGACGTGGAAACACAGAACAGAGGGGTAAGGGCTCAGTGGTAGGGGCGAGGGGTGAAATGGGACTGGGCCTCAGTGTCAGCCTGGTTAACTGAATTATGCAAATGTTGCCATAACAATGGAAAATAGATGTTTTATCATTTGTAATAAATGGATTCATTGAAGATTTTCCAGTCCCTCTTTATATTAAGTGTCTCTAATAACCATGTAGTTACACATGAACAACATGTGTAACAACAATGTAACTACTAATGATTTAGCCAGTGTTACAGATGGATTACATCTGTTTACATCTGTTTATGTAATTACACAAGTGCATCTTAATAGTTGTAACAGCCTGTTCTCTCATGTAATTACACATGCATAATAACATAAGTATAATTACATTTATAATCAGGCTGTAAAAGCAGGTTTTTTTCCGATTTTTTATCCAAGTGGTAAAAGTGTGTAATAACCTATATTAAGACATTCCTTACACTGTGTCTGCCATCTAGCCGAGCTGTGACACTGTGACCAGTTATGACACGAATTAAATGTGCCACATTTCCCCAAAGCAACTATATGACCACCACGTTATTACACAATACCTACATATCAACTACACAGGACCTGCCTGTTTACTTTAGAGTGTAACTTTAACACTAAACTACAGCAAAGGTCCTGTGTAGAAGACACTCTTGTGTAATTATATGAGGCGAAACTGAAGTTGATACACATGTAATTACAAAGGCTGTACTGCTCTAATCCATCTATAACACTGACTAGATCATCA
This sequence comes from Pygocentrus nattereri, assembly GCF_015220715.1. Lineage (NCBI taxonomy): Eukaryota > Metazoa > Chordata > Actinopteri > Characiformes > Serrasalmidae > Pygocentrus > Pygocentrus nattereri. The sequence continues at coordinate 2,873,255 of NC_051220.1, read as the reverse complement.
GTAGTTACAGTTTTGTTACATATGTTATTCATGTGTAACTACACAGTTATTAGAGACACTTACTATAAAGTGGGACAGATTTTCCTTAAAGCGGTTCAGGTTAAAAAAGCAAGCTTTTGTATAAAACCCCACGGCTACGGTACCGAGGCTCCTAAGACTAATATCAGGGATCTAGGATGAGCTTCACGTGACCATCTAGCCGAATTCAGTACCTCTGCATCCGCTCTGTCATACAGCCGGCACCAGGGGGAGTTCAGTCCGCGGATGGTCCACTCGTAGGCACACAGGTAGAATCCTGTCTCCGCTAAATCTGCAGAGGAAGGAAACACCAGTAAACTTGAATGATGGTCAGTTTGCCGTAGTTCTCTAAAATTCCGGTCCTGGAATGAAAGGAAAGTTGTTTACTATGTGTCGATATTCGCCTTACGGAAAGTTCAGCGCTCCAGGAAACCTGAATCTACAGGACGAACACATTAGGATCGTGGTGTTTGCTCCAGGGACACGTGCACGTTTTTGGGGAACAACCTCAGATGCTTTTTCTATGTTTCTGTTAGACAGTAGAAATAAAACCTTTGAATAAAACCGGATAACGCAACACTAACGGTAGATCCTTTTCCACATCAACATTTCAAAAGAAACAAAACGAAAAAGTGAGCAAACACTTCCACCTAGTGTCGCGTTCACACACCATGTGTGGCATAACACTGGAACGGTACAGCCGGTAACATATAGCACCTGGTTTAGAAACTTTCCAATAAATAGAATCACAAATTAGGCCATGTCTCCTTTTCTCCTGTTCCTTTATCCATTTCCGCATTACTTGTGTGGGATTTAAGGCAATAGCACACTTTCTGGGAACGGCAAGCACAGCGCACAGTGCTGAGTCCTGAGCACAGTGGCTCTGCTGGTGAATCATCTCAGTGGAAACAAGACTAAAGGATTATGGAATTCAAACGTCTTCAGCTCACTCATATCATCAAATACGATTTCTGCAAGTTACTAAACAGAATATGACCGTTACCTTGAGCTAATTAACAGAATACGACAGATATTTTTAGTTAATTAACAAAATATGACTGTTATTTTGAGCTAATTAACAGAATATGACCGTTACCTTGGGCAAATTAACAGAATCTGACTGATACTTTTAGTTAATTAACAAAATATGACTTATCTTGAGCTAATTAACAAAATATGACTGTTATTTTGAGCTAATTAACAGAATATGACTGTTACTTTTAGTTAATTAAAGCCTTGGTTTAAGCTTGGTGCATGCTGGCGCGTTTGGCTGCCGCTACCATTACCGTGTTTCTATCGAATCTTCGTGTATTGTTTTTCGTTTTATTGTTTTTCTTTTATTCTATCCGGTGCGATGCTTAGTGCGACGTATATGCCCACTTTTAAATATACAGCTCAAGAACTTCTACGGCTACGCTTTCGGGCTCAGTCCTTAGAACTACCACCGTCTCTCCATCGGGATATTTCCTGTCTCCCACACCGTAAATATGTCCACGGCGGATCTCGTCGCAGATTTAAATTCGATGACAGGAAGCCGATACGATCTCTCTGGACTTCTTTACCGCGACCAGTAAGTGGCCTTCCGGGTTTGTGTTTACCAGTGAAGCCCGCGTCACAGGGCGAGGGGGCGGTATCGCTATTCTCTATAATGAGAAGTGGAGAGTGTCCAGACTGTCTGTAACTCATCAGCCCTCCTTCGAATCTGCTACAATCCAAATCAATGGACCTACTCCTACCATCCTAACCACAATCTATCGTCCACCAAAGTTCAATGCTGACTTTTTAAATGATTTCTCTACGTTTTTAACATCTATCTGCTCTATGTCTCAGAACCTAATAGTCCTGGGAGACTTTAATATCCACATGGATAATAAAGATAATACAACTACCAAGGACTTTTTGTCATGCATCGACACATCTGGCCTGCAACAGCTTGTGGATTTTCCAACCCACTGCAAAGGGCATACTCTTGATCTCATCTGCTGTTCTGGGATCACTGCTTCGAACTGTACAGCCACGGAACTTCCCATCTCTGACCACCATCTGATTTCATTCACTGCAACACTACCTGCTGTGGAAACTAGTTCCCGAGTCATTTCATTCCGTAATATAAAGAACATTGATCAGACTCTATTATCATCTGAAGTGAGTTCTCTACAATGGAACTCAGGATCTGTTTCCCCAGAGACTCTCTTATCCCAGTATAACACGGAGCTACACGACCTATTGGATAAACTCGCCCCACTAAAAACAAGGACAGTTTCATTTGCTCGTAGTGCGCCATGGTACACCGCCGAATTGCGCCACCTAAAATCCAGGGGACGACAGCTCGAGCGCTTGTTCAAGAAAAGTGGACTTACAGTACACAGGGAAATGTACAACAGCCACTGAACGCACTACAATTAAGCTATCTTTGCTGCAAAATCTGCTTACTACCGGACATTGTTCATGGCTTCTGAGGGCAACACCCGTGACCTTTTCTGTTCTGTAAACAATATGCTGCAATCACCGGCCACATCATCTACTCAAATGCACTCTGTTGATCTATGCAATATGTTTATGTCATTTTTTGACTCAAAAATCCAAAACATCCATCAACAGATAACCTCTTCCCACACAGCTAATGCTACCCCTAAGTGTACTCCCGATCTACTGCTATGCTCTTCTTCTTCTTTATCTACCTTTACACTCCCTACAACTATTGAAATAGCTCATCTTATTTAGAAAGCTAAGTCTACAACCTGTATTCTAGACCCTCTTCCAACAAATCTTGTCAAAGCTTGCTCTTCCTCTCTAAGTGCGCCTATTACTGCTATCATTCAGTCTTCTCTTTCAACTGGTCTTGTCCCTGCCTCTCTCAAACTGGCCATGATTACACCCATACTTAAGAAACCTGGATTAGATCAGACTGATTTTAATAACTTCCGGCCAATTTCAATTTCAATTTCTACCATTTATTTAAAAAATTTTAGAGAACACTGTCTACACTCAGATTCATACTTACCTTAGTAACAATAACCTATATGAAACCTTTCAATCTGGCTTTCGTCCTCTCCACAGCACAGAAACCGCTCTCCTGAAAGTGACCAACGATCTTCTAGTGGCAGCTGATTCAGGCCGGCTTACGATTCTCATCTTCTTAGATCTAAAAGCTGCGTTCGACACTATCTCCCACCCAATACTACTTGATCGTCTAAAATCTATTGGGCTCACCGATACTGTGCTTAAGTGGTTCTCCTCCTATATCAATGATCGCTCCCAGTTCATCCGCCTCAAGAACTGCCAGTCATCTATGTCCAAAGTCATTTGTGGCATTCCGCAGGGCTCTGTTCTTGGACCTCTCCTATTCATAATTTATCTTCTCCCAATTGGCCAAATATTTAGGAAATTTAAAATACATTTTCATTGTTATGCTGACGACACCCAGCTTTACCTCTCCACTAAACCCAACGATACTTTCCCACCCTCCTCTCTGTTAAAATGTTTAGATCAGGCAAAAAAATGGTTCTCCGAAAACTTTCTACAGCTAAACACCAATAAAACTGAAATTCTCCTAGTAGGAACTAAGAACATCCTTGCAAAAAGTCAGTCTTTCACTCTGAATCTTGATCATTCCACTGTCTCTCCGTCCTCCCAGGTTACAAGTCTGGGAGTTGTTCTTGATAGCCATCTCTCCTTCAAAGCACACATTTCCAATATCACACGCTCAGCCTACTTCCATCTTAGGAACATTAACAGACTGCGTCCATTCCTCAGCCAATCCTGCACAGCTATTCTGGTCCATGCATTAGTAACATCGAGACTAGACTACTGTAATTCTATTCTTTTCGGCTTACCTCAGAAACACTTACATAGACTCCAGTTAGTTCAAAATTCAGCAGCTAGGATCATCTCCAGGTCGCCTGTAACCGAACATATCACCCCTGTCCTTAAAGAGCTCCACTGGCTCCCTGTCAACTACCGGATCCAGTATAAAATCTTACTAACTACATTCAAAGCTCTACATGGACTTGCTCCCTCTTATATCTCTGATCTCCTTAAGACATACAGTCCTGCTCGCACCCTCCGATCCTCGTCAGCTGGCCAGCTCACTCTCCCTCCAGTCCGCTTGTCCACCGTGGGAACTAGAGCCTTCAGCCACTCTGCCCCGTCTCTCTGGAACACCCTTCCTACCCAAATTCGCAATATTGATTGTCTAACTACCTTCAAATCTCGGCTTAAAACCCATCTATTCACACTTGCATACTCCTGATTCCTCATCTCCACTTTTCTCTGTTTGTCTTGTTTCTCGTCTGGTTGAAAGTATTTGAATGTATGTTGATTTGTTTATCTGTTTATTTGTTTTTTGTTTTTTATCCTCTTTTATACTCTACCATTCTTCTTTTAACCGTTGTAAGGTGTCCTTGAGTGCTTTGAAAGGCGCCATTACTAAATAAAATGTATTATTATTATTATTTTATTATTATTTAATTAACAAAATCTGACTGTTATTTTGAGCTAATTAACAGAATATGACTGTTATTTTGAGCTAATTAACAGAATATGACTGTTACTTTTAGTTATTTAACAAAATATGACTGTTATTTTGAGCTAATTAACAGAATCTGACTGATACTTTTAGTTAATTAACAAAATATGACTTATCTTGAGCTAATTAACAAAATATGACTGTTATTTTGAGCTAATTAACAGAATCTGACTGATACTTTTAGTTAATTAACAAAATATGACTTATCTTTAGCTAATTAACAAAATATGACTGTTATTTTGAGCTAATTAACAGAATACGACTGATACTTTTAGTTAATTTACAAAATATGACTGTTATTTTGAGCTAATTAACAGAATCTGACTGATACTTTTAGTTAATTAACAAAATATGACTTATCTTGAGCTAATTAACAAAATATGACTGTTATTTTGAGCTAATTAACAGAATATGACTGTTACTTTTAGTTAATTAACAAAATATGACTGTTATTTTGAGCTAATTAACAGAATATGACTGTTATTTTGAGCTAATTAACAGAATACGACTGATACTTTTAGTTATTTAACAAAATATGACTTATCTTGAGCTAATTAACAAAATATGACTGTTATTTTGAGCTAATTAACAGAATATGACTGTTACTTTTAGTTAATTAACAAAATATGACTGTTATTTTGAGCTAATTAACAGAATATGACTGTTATTTTGAGCTAATTAACAGAATATGACTGTTACTTTTAGTTAACAAAATATGACTGTTATTTTGAGATAATTAACAGAATATGACCGTTACTTTGAGCTAATTAACAGAATATGAATATTACTTCTTCAAGCTAATTCACAAAACCAAATAATGTCCAAAATGTTTGGCTTTTAGTAATTAGCTCATTTTTTGATCAGTTCTTTACATTCTTTTATCTTTCATAAACGCTGGTGCTTTGTCAGTGGGATTTTTACCAATATTAAAATCCTGAAATCTGTGGAAAATTATTATTGGCAAAACTGCACATTAGTTATAAATCTATCTGCAGGGAACACGGGAATCACGGACCTGCTGTGAATTTGTCGTAAGGGATCTGAAGCAGGTCGGCCACTTTCCTCTGAACTGTCTCCATCTCCGGGCCGTTTTTGAAGAGGGTGGCCTGTATCGCAGCTTCTGGGTTGTTCAACACCGTCTCCACGAATCGTTCACATGAGGCAAAAAAGCGCATCAGAGTGTCGTTCACTGTGTACGGGAATTCCTCACCTTGGAAACATCAAAGAGTTCACACAAACATCAAAGACTTCACACAAACTGCGTAAGAGGCATTCTGTTATCATCTACAAACATCAGTACTCCCTTGAGAGTACTGAGTGAATACCAAATGTAGTGAACCATTAACGTAACATAGTTCAAATGAATTATATTTGTTGGATGATAGAACCCGAGAGGGACTGTGTTCTCATGGAATAACATCCCGGCTGTGATCTGGTGGCCGTAGATCATCACAGCCGTGATGTTATTGGTGATAACTCCCTCCTGGAGTGCTCTACTGCTTTAATACAGCAGTTAAATAAATACAGTAAGAAATGAATAAACTGGCCGTGAACGCGGCTTTAATATGTTTTAATGTTCAGCTCCTTCCTCCTAATTAGAGCTCCTTAACGAGCAGCTCGTTGCTATGTCAGAGTAACGAGCTCCGCCCACTCGCCGATCAGTTTGTTCTCCAGCTCCTTACACTAAACTCCCAGACTGTCGTCACCACTGAGCAGCTTTTCAGTCGGCAGCTGTGACAGAAGAACAGCTGAACAACCTGGAATCAGCCAGAAATGAACCCAACACCATTCGCCAGACGGGTCTGATCTTCAGAGTCGGACCAAATCAGACTGAGCCGTAAAACTGACCCAATATCAGGTTCAGCTCAGTTTGGTCAGTTTGTCCAGATCAGTATTAATGTTGTTTTGTTCCAGCCGGTCTGTAAAGCTTCTCACAGCCCGTTTAGTTTGGCGAATGGTGTTGGGTTCATTTCTGGCTGATTCCAGGTTGTTCAGCTGTTCTTCTGTCACAGCTGCCGACTGAAAAGCTGCTCAGTGGTGACGACGGTTTGGGAATTTAGTGTCGTCTCGTCTTCAGAGTCGGACCAAATCGGTTGTCGGTCAGATGTGATCTTAACAGTCCATTTTCTGTTTGTGGCAAAGTAAGAAGTAAAAACGTTCAGATGGCTCCAGCGTCTCCTACAGCTACCAAAGTCGTTGCTTAGCAACAGCATCTCAGCAGAGTGACAGTGTTTCTGATTTTATGGTGAAATAATAGCTTCACAACCAATCAAACTAACTGCTATAACAAATAATGTACTTTGCTGCAGTTCCAAATTACTTTAACTGCATTGAGGTATTAATCATATATTGATATTCTATCTTAGCCGATGCCGTGGTGCCGAAAGACTACTGCTACTCTAACCACACCAGCTATTCCCACTAATACACTACCTTCAAGATGAAACCACTCCTTCAGTCCTAGTTGGAAAGAGAGGGTGCTATTGATGCATCTAGGTACAGAACTGGTGATGAACTTGACCCGGCCACCCTGAAGGTTCTCCTTGGTCAGCAGGCTGGGGAACGTCTCAACCATTCTCTGGGCCAGATGAATGTGGTCTTCCCTTCCTGTTTCTGTAAGGTGCCCAGCCATGTCCTCCTTGTACCACATCTTCCATGCCTTGAGTTCAGACAGATAACTCAAGTCACCATTCGCCTCCGTCTTGACGAGGTCATCAAAAGCGGCGATCTTCTTGATGTTCTCAGCGGTTGGGAATCTGGTGCCGTGTCTGGCAATGATCGTGAAGTGGACGGGGGTGCAGGTTGGAGCTGGAGGCTTCACCGCGGAGATGTTTATGGCCAGAATATTTTCCCGCAGGTACGTGTTGAAGTCTTGGTAACGGGTTTTGGTGTTGAAGTACTGGGCATTGGTAGGGATGTCTGCATCACTGGACAGCGCAGCACCATTGCTAAAGGAGAGAAAAGCTAAGAAAACAGCAAAGCGGAGAACCGCGTTGAACCGCAGGAGTTCCTCAACCATTTTGCCGCTTTCTAAGCTTCGTCAGGTCCCTGTTTGCTGTGGTGTTCGAGTGGTAGTTGGCCAGGCAGTCCCTCTGTATAAATACTGTTTCAATGCGCTCATTGACCTCAGCTTATCATGGACTTTCACCTCATTATTTTCTTTCATCAGGGTGGAGCAAAAAACAGATAATTATCGATGGGCCTGGTGTGATATGATTTTAGAGGCACGCAGTTTCATTCATTTTATCTTTGCAGTTAATCAGCATTTCTTTGAAGTGCTTGTGAGTTTGAATTTAATAGTTTAACAATCTGAACATGGTTTAGCGTCACATCAGATCATTCAAATATTATCAGTACAAATATAAAATAATGTTAAATACGCTTATAATGAATAATGAACATGGAAATCTGTATATTAAATGGAATAAATGAACAGTATTTAAGTTGTTTCTGTTCTGAACTATGAAAGAGTGACAGGTGGCCTATTCCTTGGTGGCTATATATATACACACACACACACACACACACACACACACACACACACACACACACACACACACACACACACACACACACACACTCATCGGCCACTTTATTAGGTACGTCATTAACTTTTATTTCTTTTTAACCACGGCTCCTTAGGGGCTCCTTGCAAATGGCTTTGATGGTAAAGAATGCATGTGGTTTTATGACTTAACCTACCAACTTCCGCTATTAAAAAACAGCCAAAACATTTTTTTTTTCCTTTAATATGCCCTCACTGACCTCACCTCTACACTGGTCACACTGGACATTCACTATTAAAAACCATTTGAATCATATCAAATATCACATCTACATTTCTATAAAATGCCTGATATTTGCGCCACCCTGAGCAGAAGATAAGTGAGGTTATATAACAAGTAGGTTACACAAGTATGTTTCATTTGCATAAGAGGAGGAATATCACCAAAATACAATATAACGATAACAATAATAATCCGGCATTTGGACGTCATCAGAGTAAAAGAATGTAGTAATAGCCTTAGAGTTAGACTAACCTACCCAGCAGCACTAAGATAAGTATATTTACAAACTTAAGATCAAAACTCACACCTTCATGATATACAAAGCTCTTATCGCAAATTTTCCACCACACATTTTTCTTATCATCTGGTAATTTAAGGTGTTCCCACTTAACTTACGATTTCTCTGGCATCTGTGCTCTTTTAGCTTCAATGATCTCGTGAAAAGTTGCACAGCTTATTATTTATTTTTAATGTTCTCCATGTATTAACGATTAACACTCTATCTGAAGGTCTTTGTGTTGTAGTTCAGTCTACAAAGCATCAAAATCAGCTCCACTTACTACATAGGTGCACGAGTGGATTTTTTAAACACTGTGTCCACTCACTGTCCACTCCATTAGACCCTCCTATCTTGTCGGTCCACCTTGTAGATGTAAAGTCAGAGACGACAGCTCATCTGCTGCTGCACAGTTTGTGTTGGTCATCCTCTAGTCCTTCATCAGTGGTCACAGGACGCTGTTGGCTGGATATTTTTGGTTGGTGGACTGTTCTCAGTCCAGCAGTGACACTGAGGTGTTTAAAAACTCCAGCAGCACTGCTGTGTCTGATCCACTCAGACCAGCACAACACACACTAACACACCACCACCACGTCAGTGTTACTGCAGTGCTGAGAATGACCCACCACCCGAATAGTACCTGCTCTGTGAGGGTCCATGGGGGTCCTGACCACTGAAGAACAGGGTAACAGAGTATCAGAGAAACAGATGGACTACAGTCTGTCTGACCCACCACCCAAATAGCACCTGCTCTATGAGGGTCCATGAGGGTCCTGACCACTGAAGAACAGGGTAAAAGGGGGCTAACAAAGTATGCATAAAATGCAGAGTATATACACACACTCACTTTATTAAGTACCCCTTGCTAGTAAAGGTTGGACCCCCTTTTGCCTTCAGAACTGCTTTAATTCTTCGTGACAGACTTTCAACAAGGTGTTGGAAACGTTCCTCAGAGATTCTGGTTGGTTATTTGAGTTCCTGTTGCCTTTCTATCATCTGGAACCAGTCTGCCCATTCTCCTCTGACCTCTCACATCAACAAGGCATTTTCGTCCACACAACTGACCGCTCACTGGATATTTCCTCTTTTTCGGACCGTTCTCTGTAAACCCTAGAGATGGTTGAGCGTGAAAATCCCAGTAGATCAGCAGTTTCTGAAATACTCAGACCAGCCCGCCTGGCACCAACAACCACACCATGTTCAAAGCCCCTTAAATCCCCTTTCTTCCCCGTTCTGATGCTCGGTCTGCACTTCAGCAAGTCGTCTTGACCACCTCTACATGCCTAAATGCAGTGAGCTGCGGCCGTGTGATTGGCTGATGAGCTATTTGTGTTAACAAGCAACTGAGCAGGTGGATCATGGTGTTAATACACACAGCCACCTGTTAATGAGTTACCTGAAACAGATATGTGATAAAGTAAAAATTTCCAGTGTTGTGCCTAATATAATCAGAACAGGAGAACCTTATTATACGGTGTGAAAAACACATGACAGAAGAGTTTCCACAGAATGGTGGAGTGGCAGTTCTGTGCATGGAAACTAAAGCGAAACGTCACAAGAGAATGGCTAGACTTGTACAAGCAGACAGGGAGGATGCAGCATCTTGAACAACCATAACATGTCAAAGCTCGAGGAGGCTGGGCTCCAGAACACGACCAGGTCATGCTCCACTCTTGGCCGCCCAGAATAGGAATCACCAGAATTGTGCAGATAAGGATCGGAAGAAGGAATCTCGATTTTGGTTGCAACATGCAGCTGATAGGGCTTGATTTTGGAGAATTTAGCGTAAATACAGTGATTCAAAAAGATTTCAAGAGCATATTTCCAACCGTGACGTTCCTATAGGAACCAATCACAATCCAACTGTAAGAGGGGGTCATAGAGTTTCTGACTGGCTCCTTCAGTCTGAGAGGAGATGAGACCCCTGAGCAGAAAGCGTTCTGAGTTCTCCATGTCAATAAGAGTGAATCCGTCAGAACTGTGAAGCTCCAGCAGCTCAGAGCGTTCGGCGTTGGTTCCACAGCACTGGATGATCTTTGAGTGCAGCGACGCCCGACACGCTCAGTCCACTTGAACAATTACATAACAAACTTTAAGCTCATTTAAACCATTTACAGTTCACTGCATTGTTCTGTAATGATTTACAAGTGAAATTAATCAGTTTTAAATCGGATTAATCTTTTCGAATCACCCTGTAGTATTAATCCGCAGACTCTACCTCCCCTTCACATCAGCAGTTCAAGCTGGTGGAGGAGGTGCAATAGTGTGGAGTGCTTTCTTGACATATTTGGCCCCCTGATAAAAATCAAGCATTGTCTGAATGCCTCAACCAACCTGAGGATTGTTGCTGACCATCCTGTATGATTCCCTTTATGGCGACTATTTGTCCATCTTCTACACTGTTAGAAATAAACGTACTATGAAGGTACATGATTCATTCATCAAGGTACAAATAATGTAGGTGTACCCTCAAAGGTACTACAGTGGGTTTGAGGTCTGAGTGTGGAGCTTAGAACAGGTTCTCCATGTGAAAAGTTGGTATTTGTATCTTTTCATAACCGAATGTTTTAAACAGAGCAGTAGAATAAAAGCCTGGAGGCGAGGCGAGGCGGGTGGAGTCAGTGCAGCTTAGAACACATCATTTCAGTGGATTATGGTTCAGGTATGTTCCCTGACTAAAGGCACTGAGATGGACTTTTGAGGGTCCCACCCCAGTGACACGAGGGGAACTGCCCCAGTGACAGTGTCGTACCTTATGTCGTATCTGAGAGTGATTAGAAATAGATTTTATACCACTATTTGTTCTACATCCTCAAATCTTAAATGAATGTAAAAACTAGATCAGAGGTTCTAATTTGAGCAACCCAAATGTGAAAAAGAATGATTTTCTCCTTTTTTCTGGGAGCCACAACATTTTTTGTCCATTTTACCATCTTGGCTGTAAATATGTCTCAGTATGTGCTGTAGAGGCTTATAGTTAATAAACAAAAACAGACACTAAGGCCCAGTCCCATTTCTTCTCTTCAGCACTACCTCTTGTTTTCAAGTGTCACCTTAATGTCTCAGAACTGAGTTACAGGGCAGTGGTTGAAATCTTGCCCTACGAAATGGAAAAAACCCTCAAATAAAGAGCATCACATCATTATCAGCTACTAGCACCGCTCTGTAGGCGACCCTGCCCGTCTGCAGGGCCAGCAGAGGAGGGGAAAGTTCAGCTCCTCACTGCTGGGCTTTAGTTACATTTAGGGATCAGACGCCTTCAAAGAGGGGGGCAGTTATTTATTATCACCCCCCCTCATTCTTCAGTGATGTGAAGCTGAAGTCGGAGATTCTCCAGGTTCTTGTTAGAATTTTCCCGTTCCACCTTAAATGGAGCAGCAGTTTCATTCTGGAGCTTCAGGCATCAGAACTGCTGGACTATTTAAGGTGGAACGGGAAAGTTAGCTAGATAGCTACCGAGACGTTAGCATGCTATTAGTGATTTTTATGCTTGTTATGAAGAAAAACGACCAAAATCCACTGAAACCACATTAAACTAAGATAAAACGGTGGTGATCGTGATTTTTTAACAGAGAAAATTCTCACATTTGTGGGTTTCTTTGGTCTCTTGTTCTCCGTCTCGCCGGTTTCTCTGTTTTTCTCATATCTCTCTGTTTGGAGTCTCTGAAAAACCTCCGTTTGGAGGGTCATGTAGCCCCAACAGAGGCCTAGGGCTCAGAGGTGGGGGCGAGGGGTGAAATGGGATTGGGCCTTTATCTGCTGTGCTTTAAGCTTCAGCTGAGCTATAGCTGCTTTTCTCTTTTTCTCATCTCTGGCAGGAAGTTTTCCCATTTTCCCTTGTAAAATGTCTCTCAACGTTCAGCTCCACAAATTCTCTTGTTCCACCTTAAATGGTAACTGAGGCACCCGAATATAACTGCTCCATCATTTAAGGTGGAACGGGAAATTTTGAAGAACCTTCAGCCTCAACTTTTAAGTGTTTGACAGTTGCTCGTACCAGGAAACCAGCTGGAGTGATTATAAGCGCAGATGAGTCCAATCATTTGAATTAGCAATTCCGTCTTAAATCTCTCTCTTTGCCATTTCGTAGCTACTAGCTGGGCTAGACTGTTGTCTGTGTTGCTATGGTGACCAGCCGTCTGCGCTGATCTTCAGGGTTAAAGGGTGAATCAGCAGTTCTACATTAACTCCAGCGTTTAAGACCATTTACTGTTAAACTGTGTTGAAGGATCAGCAGAGCTTTATTTTACTGTAGAGGAGGATTATTTTATTATTACCTACTGATCTGATTCAGCTGTGGAAGTAGAGTAGAGGTAGTAGAGTAGAGTACAAGGAGTAGAGGTCGTGAAGGTGGATGACTTCAAATATCTTGGGTCAACCATCCAGAGCAATGGACAGTGCAAAAAAGAGGTGAAGAAGAGGGTGCAGGCAGGATGGAGTGGGTGGAGACGGGTGTCAGGGCTGATGTGTGACAGAAGGATAGCAGCAAGAGTGAAAGGGAAGGTCTACAAGACAGCAGTGCGTCCTGCTATGATGTACGGTTTGGAGACTGTGGCTCTGTCTAAAAGACAGGAGGCTGAGCTGGAGGTGGCGGAGATGAAGATGCTGAGATTTTCGTTGGGAGTGACCAGGCTGGACAAGATTAGAAATGAGCAGATCAGAGGGACAGTGAAGGTGGAGCAGTTTGGAGATAAAGCCAGAGAGGCCAGGTTGAGATGGTTTGGACATGTGTTGAGGAGGAATAGTGGATATATTGGGCAAAGAATGTTGGAGATGGAGCTGCCAGGTAGAAGGAGAAGAGGTAGACCTCAGAGAAGGTTTATGGATGTAGTGAAGGTGGACATGGAGATGGTTGGTGTGAAAGTAGAGGAGGCAGTGGATAGGGCAAGATGGAGGCAGATGATCCGCTGTGGCGACCCCTAAAGGGAGCAGCCGAAAGAAGAAGAAGAAGAAGAAGATCTGATTCAGCTGTGGAGCCAAAACAGGGCAGGAAAAGCTGCATGCATGTTGTCGACCCCTGAACTGGATAGACTACTGCAGCTCTTTTATTGTGCCCACACAGCAGTGTATTTGGCTTATATCAAGAAGCAGAAGACCTTCTAAAAATACACTGAAGTTAGGGCTGCAACTAATGATTACATCTGTAATATATCAGCACTGTGTGAAAGTTTTAGGCATCTAAACAAATTATTAACCAGTTTCTCTCAGCAGTGAGTTTATCACAATATACATTAGAATAAAGTCGTATTCATAATTCAGATAAACACAAAAACAATAAACAGTAACAAGAATTTCTCGGCTCCATATTTTTCCTGGACACCTTCACAGCCGCCACAGAGACTCGTTAATATAATCAATTACATCATGAGTTCAATTTACTGAGCACTGATTGGTCAAACCAGGAGCTGCTTTATAACTACATATAATACTGGACTTCCTCGAGGAGAGGCTTGGAGATGGGTAAACACACACACCAACATCAAGAACATCACTGTTTATATATATATATATATATATATAACTTTATTAAGAACTTTATCAAATTATATGCCCTGAACTTCCACACAACTCTCTCACAACTGTTGGACCCTCTTTGCATTTCAGTGCTTAAACATTAACATTCATTATTGACTATTGATAATGTGTTTAAACACCTCAGTGTCTCTGCTGGACTGAGAACAGTCCACCAACCAAACATATCCAGTCAACAGCGTCCTCTGACCACTGATGAAGGACTAGAGGATGACCAACACAAACTGTGCAGTAGCAGATGAGCTGTCGCCTCTGACTTTACATCTACAAGGTGGACCGACAAGGTAGGAGTGTCTAACAGAGTGGACAGTGAGTGGACACAGTGTTTAAAAACTCCAGCAGCACTGCTGTGTCTGATCCACTAAGACCAGCACAACACACACTAACACACCACCACATCAGTGTTACTGCAGTGCTGAGAATGACCCACCACCCAAACAGCACCTGCTCTGTTGTTTTAATGCTGTGGCTGATCGGTGTACAGACTGTTAGACTTCACAGTTTAACAAGATCCGACTGAACTTCTGCCGTTCTCCACAAGATGGCGCCATTAAAGTACAATCAAAATACCCTCTCATGACTAAGAGTCACTCTTAGGTTGCTCTAGATGAAAGAACCTGGTTTGAATGTTATTTGTTTATTTACAAATCAAAGCATCTGCTAAATACACAGTAGTGGACAGTAACTGAGTATCTGAGTAAATGTATTTAGTTTCTGTACTTTAGTATTTTTGGTGTATCTGTACTGAAGTTCCTCCATTCTGGACTTTTTCCTTTCACTCCACTACATTTCAGAGTCTAATATCGACTTTTTCCTCCTACATTTTGAGAAATCTGTCGTTCCTTTTGGTTTCTGTGTGTATAAAAACGTCACATGTCAAAACGAAAGAAGCGCAAAGCCAGAGCACCAATCAGGGCCCAGCGGTCACTTTGTTTAGAGCTGGTTTTGACCTGTTGGTCATACCGACCCAGTGCAGCACGCGGTTCAACGTCAGCGCAGCAGCGTAAAACTTTGGGAGAGTCTGTTCAACATAAATGATGAACTAACCTAACTTTGTGTAAATAGAGCACAATATAGAAATATGTCCACATATGCAGTCGAGACTGACGCGGCTTTTTTCTGAATTTCTACAAACACCATTTCATTTTATAGTAAATGAGTTTGGGCTGGTTTATGTTTATGAACAGACGCCTACAGATCAACATAGTAAAGGAGCTCATCTGTGATCCTGAGTTTAAAGCCAGTTTTTATTCAACTTAAACTTGGAACTAAGTTGTAAATAAATCTGAAACTGAAACTTTGCTTGTGTGTAAAAAGTGATTTCAGAGCCACTCGGTTCTCCCTGATGGAAACTGTTTACCTTCAGTGTTTTGTGCTTCTGATCATTTTAATAGACGTCAGCGTCACTAATTAATGACGTGCTATTAAAAGACTGGTTTACCAAGAGAGACGCTGGAGGACTTTCACCTGAAATGAGTTCATGAAGCCAGTCTGGTTATAAAAATGATAACAGGACATCAGAGCCAGAATTCCTCTTTTAGTACTTTTACTTTATACTTAAGTACATTTGAAGGGAAATACTTTAGTACTTTTACTTTCAATTAAAGTGGCACAGAATAAAAAGTGGAACTTTATTTAAGGTGGCAGAGAATTTAAGGTGGCGCTGCACTTAACATAGCACTAAATTTTAGGTGGCACAGAATTTAAGGTGGAGCTCTCTTTAGGGTAGCACTGAAATTAAAGTGGCACATGATATAAGGTGGAACTTTATTTAAGGTGGCACAGAATTTAAGGTGGACCTTTATTTATGGCAGCACCAAATTTAAAGTGGCACAGGATATAAGATGGACCTTTATTTAAGGCAGCACTTAAATTAAGGTAGCACAGAATTTAAGGTGGACCTTTATTTATGGTAGCACCAAAATTAAAGTGGCACAGGATATAAGATGGAACTTTATTTAAGGCAGCACTTAAATTAAGGTAGCACAGAATTTAAGGTGGACCTTTATTTATGGTAGCACCAAAATTAAAGTGGCACAGGATATAAGATGGACCTTTATTTAAGGTGGCACAGAACTTAAGGTGGAACTTTCTTTAAGGCAGCACTTAAATTAAGGTAGCACAGAATTTAAGGTGGACCTTTATTTAAGGTGGCACGGGATTTAAGGTGTGAACGGTTAAATGAGGACAACGCACCCGCGAAACGGCTCCGAGTAACGGCTCCGAATCCAGCCTTCTGATTGGACAGCGGGAGCGAGAGGCGGGATGGGCTTTGCGTAACAGACCGCGGTGTGTTGTGGGAAGAGACGGGATCCCCCTCCTTCTCCTCCAAGTGTTGATCCTTCAGAGCGGAGCCGAAAACCTCAGTGAACAGCGGCGCGGCCAGCCTGAGCGGCCTGTCCGCAGAAGGACGGGCTTCATTTACACAAAACCAGACCAGCAGCTCCGCTGTGGTCGCAGCAGAAACGAGCTGGGAGGAAAACGCTCGTTTCCCCCTCAGAGTAGCGTACTGTACCGCCAGCAGCGCGGCGCGCGCGGCTCCAGGTCCAGTTCCAGTTCATACGCCACATCCATCGCTCCTGTCCTGCGGGACGAGCTACAAGTCGCCGCTGAGGAAAACCAGAAAACACGGTGAGTGAAACATCACGAATGGCCCTTTCCTCGCCTGAACATTGCTGCGTGGCGGCATCTGGGCGGTTTGTTTTCGGTCCAGCGGCTCCGCGGCGGTCCCGTGTCGTTATTTTGCTCTGAGGTAATGTTTACCTCAGTTAGCCTGCTGCTAGCTCAACGTCACCGTGACCGTTTTGCCGAACAGCGTCTTGTTCGAATTCCCCCGTTCCACCGTAAACGGCGCAGTTGCTAACGTTACGTCCAGGCGCCTTTTAAGGTGGAACGGGGGAATTCGAAAAAAAAACCAAAAAAAACAAGTCAACTTCAGCCCGTTTTCGACCAGAAATGCGGGAAGACCGCGCTGCTGCGTTGGGATCCTTGGAAAGCTGCTTCGTGATGTTGACCCGACCGTTGCCGGGCTTATCGGGCTGATCTGCTGGCTTTTTTGAGAAAGCCCAGGGCTGAAAAATGGGTCAGTAACGTTACACCATTAATTTCCTCCATGTGTTGTCACGTCAGGCTGCTGTGTTTATGACCGAGTACACTTGGACCCTGGTCGCGTGGGCTGGCAGGTGATTTAAGTCCTCTTTAAGCCTTTAACTCGTCTTTTTGCTGGACCGGTTCTCACTCAAACTGGCCTTATTGTTGCTTGTCTGCCTTATTTGCCTTAATGAGGCAATGTAAACCACGTGGTTTCTGGCGGTCTTCATGTGTTTGTGAGGGTAGGGCCGCTCGATCACGGCAGGAATCATAACCGCGGTTATTTTGGTCGGTATCATGATCGGTTAACGCGATAAGCTCATTTAGCGTGAATGTATTCAGTAGAATGGACAGACTGTGAAATACATACATCCACCCATCAGACATAACATTATGACCTCCTCCTTATTTCTACCCACCTACTGTATAGCTGCCCTCTGTACCTGGTCTGTGAGGGTCCGTGGGGGTCCTGACCACTGAAGGGAGCTAACAAAAAGTGAGTGTCATGGTGAAATGTAATACAGCTCAATAACCATTTTTATCATAACTGAAAATGAAACGGATCTAATCGTCTGGCCCCAGATCACATCATGTATGTTGTTGGACGAGCTCTACAAGTAAGAATATGTGAACTTAAACAGGTTAGTGATGATCAGGATGTGGGTTGGACAGGTTAGACAACTCACCACCAGCTCACTTTCGCTTTTCTTTCAGGCGCACGGTGGAGCTGGTCTAGAATGTGTGCTGTGTGAGTTCAGAGGTTGCTCAACTTTCATTTCTGTATGTGAAATGATGTGAGAGAGGCTCTTAAAGCCATATTCCTCTTATTTTTCCAGGATGCATGTGTGCAAACTCATTCAGAGTGGTTTGATGTGAACTGCTACTTCAGGAAACCTTAGACAGTCAGACTCGTTCACAGTGGTGGTGATAGGAACCGGATGTCTGATAAAAAGCGACCTCACTGAAAGTACAGGGCGATTCAGAGAGATTCATCCGATTTCAAACTAATTCATTTCCCTGGT